>NW_015177131.1:115256-115494 GCF_001447785.1 Gekko japonicus
CCGGGGCTCAGGGAGGCAAGGGAACGTTTCGCCCCTCCCCTCCCCCCGTGCGTACGGGCATTGCAGCTGCCGCCGAGAGCAGCGACAGCGGCCATAACTGACCTGCTCGGACATCACATGTGAGAGGTGGAATTTGCCCCTATGAGTCCAAGGCCACCACCCCGAGCTCAGGGAGGCAAGGGAACATTTCGCCTCGCCCCTCCCCCCGCGCACGGCGGAGACCAGCGACGCCGGCTCT
>NW_015177131.1:115719-123768 GCF_001447785.1 Gekko japonicus
TTAGGGCCTCACAATCTGCTGGAGCCTCAAAAAATGATTTAAAAAATCTCATAGAAAAATCACTCAAATGAAGTCGGACATCACACATGAGAGGTGGAATTTGCCCCTACGAGTCCAAGGCCACCACCCTGGGGCTCAGGGAGGCAAGGGAACATTTCGCCCCTCCCCTCCCCCCCGCACGGGCGTCACAGCTGCCGCCATAACTTTTTAAGTAGCCGGGAAGGAGAGCTGGGGGAGCCAGAATGACCTTTCGCGTGAGAGGTGGAATTTGCCCCTACAAGTCCAAGGCCACCACCCCAGGGCTCAGGGAGGCGGGGGAAGGTTTCGCCCCCCCACCGTGTCCCAACTGATGGCTGGTGGGAGCAGTGGGCGGGGCTTATGTGCCCACCCCCTGGGCTCCTGACTGCTGGAGCGGTGCTCCGGTGCGCTCCGGCAGGAACCGAGGCCTGGTGTTGCCAGCTCGAGGTTGATAAATGCCTGGAGATTTTGGGTGTGGAACCTGAGTTTGGTGGGGTTTGGGGAGGGGAAAGACTTCAGTGAGGTATAATGCCATAGTGTTCACCTTCCAAAGTGGCCATTTTTTCCAGGTGGATTGATTTCTGTCACCTGAGTCACAATAACAAGAGATCTCCAGCCACCACCTGGATGTTGGCAACCCTAATTTCAACAACTGCCTGACTGGGCAGAAAGGTTGTAAGTGCTGTAAATTTTTAAAAAATGTTACAGTGGGGTGGGCAAAAGCCATAGGTGGACAAGAGCCATAACAGCAATAGGAGATATGATGAAGGAAGAGGAGGGAAAAACAAACAAAGGGAAAGGACCAAAGGGGTGCATATAAAAAATTGGGGTGGAGTGAAAAGGAAGAAAACTAGCAAGGGTTATATATGCATCAGGCCTCTGGGGATCTCCTACTTTTAGAACTGATCTCCAGCGAACAGAGATCAACTCCCCTGGAGAAAATGGGTGGACACTATGGCATTGTACCATGCTAAGACCCCTCCTCTCCCCAAGCCCCGCCCTATCCAGGCTCCACCCTGATGCCAACTGTGTGTTCCATATTCGACCCCGGGAGCACACAGGGCACAGATTTGTGCTACAACCCCCAACCTCTCCAGGTATTTTCCAACCCAGACTTGGCAGCCCTATTCTACCAGGTAGGTGGACTTGCCCAAGCACATGCATTCAGATGTCAGAACAAACTGGAGTCTGATTCAAGGCTTACCAAACCAGGACACTTTCAATCATAATTTGCCTGCAGAGGCAGTAGGGTGGTCAACTCTGGGTTGGGAAATTCCTGTAGATCTGGAGGTGGAGTCTGGGGAGGGTGGGATCTGGGGAAAGGAGGGACCTCAGGAGGGTATAATGCCATAGAGTCTACCCCCCCCTCAATAGCAGCCATTTTTTCCATGGGAACTGATCTCTGTCATCTGGAGATAAATTGTAATTCCAGGAGATCTCCAGGCCCCACCTAGAAGCTGGCAACCCTAAAACACGGAGAGAATAATTGGGCGGGGGGCGGGGGCGGAAGGACTCAGCAGGTATAATGTAATAGGGTCTACCCTCCAAAGCAGCCATTTTTTCCATGGGAACTGATCTCTGTCATCTGGAGATAAATTGTAATTCCAGGAGATCTCCAGGCCCCACCTAGAAGCTGGCAACCCTAAAACACGGAGAGAATGGATATACAATGTTCAAAGGGGTCACTGGGTGGCATAGAGCCAATCAGGGCAATAGAAGGGGCCTGCCAGAATGTAATGGCCCTGCTTTCCCAGGGATGGTGTTACAGCCAGGCACTCAAGGTCAGGCACATAAAACATACAGATAAGGGAGCATCACCAAGACAGCAAGAGAAATGAAACTGGACATTCCAAGCAGCCTCCCCCTCCCACCCAGCTCTATGGCAGCAAGCTGACAATTTCAGAAACAGACTGGAACAGGAGATTGCTGAATTACAAGTTATTACAACACTCAGGACAATGGAACCCCCAGGGCTTAACAGAAATATCGGCTTCTTATCTCACTACACACACTAAGTCATTCTGTTCTTACTTATACCCAGAAATTAAACTTTGTTAGTCTTATAGAGGCCACTGGACTCAAACTTGGGTCTCACATCTGTTGTTAATTCCTTTATTATCTGTATGCCAACTTGCTGCTATTTACATGTCCTACTATATGTGTTATTCTAATCTTAGCTATATTTATTGCTCCGTTAGTTATGCAGCTTGACTCTAATCAGCTCTTCCTGGCAACTAACCCCCCCATCCGCATGTAATATTTGAGGAAATCTGTTTCAATGTATGCGAAGAAGTATGTGCACGCTGAGTCTCTGTTCTTGCATGTACACAGGGTTGAGCTTGGTTTGTCTTGGGGGTACTGCTGGACTCTAGCTTCATTCTCACATCTTTTTCTTAACTCTTGCATTTACACGCTACTTTGCTACCATCCATTGATTTTACCGGCCATATTGGCACTGAGTGGCCTCTCCTAACGGCTGCCCTCCACCCTCTTTTTCCTGTAAGTTACCCTTGAGGCGATTTTATTCCATTTGTCTGAAGAAGTGTGCTTTGCACATGAAGGCTTACACTTTGAATAACACTATGTTGGTCTTCAAGGTGCCACTGGACTCAAACTTTGTTCTACACCAACGTCACGTCACTTCTGGTAGGGTTGCCAGGTCCCCCCTAGCCACTGGCAGGGGATGGGAAGGTAGGTTTGCCAGCTCCAGGTTGGGAAACTCCTGGAGCTTTGGGGATGGAGCCTGGGGAGGACAGAGACCTCAGTGGGTTACAATGCCATGGAGCCCACCCTCCACAGTATCAATTTTCTCTAGAGAAACTGATCTCTGTAGTCTGGAGATGATCTGTAATTCTGGTGGATTCCCAGGTCCTACCTGGAAACTGGCATCCCCAGGGCTATTTTTGGGCAGGAACGCACAGGAACGGAGTTCCGGCTGGCTCCCAAGTTGGCCACGCCCAGCAGGAACTCATTAGCATAATAGGCCACACCCAACAGCAGAAACTCTTTAGGATTGGGTACATTAGGGGTGTGTGGCCTAACATGCAAAGGAGTTCCTGCTACAAAAAAGGCCCTGGGTTTTGACAACAAACAAGGTAAACAAAATAACAAGCAAAAGGTGGGTGTGGCTGGATAACCACACTTCTGGTAACATGTGGGTGTGGCCTAATGTGCTAATGAGCTGTGCTGTCAGGGGTGTGGCCCAATATGCTAATGAGTTTCTGCTGTTGGGTGTGGCCTATTATGCTAATGAGTTCCTGCTGGGCTTTTTCTACAAAAAGAGCCCTGGCATCCCTAACTTCTGGGTATCAGCTGGAAGTGACATCATGCCCTGTCCTCGCCCCAGCTGGTAACCCTATTTGTGCCTGTCATAGACAGATGGGTTTATTGTAATGTTTGAATACAGCTGGTGAGAATTCTCACTGTATATGTTTAGGATTAGGCGGCATAATATATATATCTTTAAAAACTGTTTTCTTGCAGTTTCGGTTAATATGTTTTATTTTAAATGAAATCATGATTCATAAATCCGTCAAACTTTACCTCATTCCTTCTGGTGCAAAAGTAAATTAAGTTGCATTTGCTTTCATTAGATTTTATTCCAGTGAATTTATATATAGAAATACATAATTACATGCTTGTGTTGTCATGGTAATTTAGGCCTGGAATTGTCAAGTGCAACAATTTTTCACTGTTATCTGAAACACAGCAATCCAAAGAAAACATGGGATTGTATATCAGTAAGATTACATTTTTATGGTTTTAATACACACACACACACACACACTACACACACACACACATATTTATATTTATAATCACACACAGTTTTTGTTCTTATTTGAGGAATGGGTGAGAAATCTGATATCAGTGCAACTATTTTAGAGAAATGAATTTGCCACATTAATCCAATTCATTTCAGAGAATCATGTATTTTACTCATGGCGGAGAATATATCATATCTTGAACTATAGAGCCTATTTTCTTTCCTTTATTTATCATCTGCATTTCTTGTTGAGATTCAAGATGGATTACAGAATTATAAAAACCACACAAAGACCAGCATAATACATACCATAAACAATGCAATGAAATTGGATGACATCATTAGGCAATAAACAATGCAATACAATTGGATTATACTGTTAGAGAAGGATGAAATAAAAACCATATAATATCAACAATTTGGGGGCAGGGGGAGAAAACTGCTTAACATTTTTTCACAGATAAACTACAACCGGATTCCCAGTATAAAAATTGCCATCTTCCTAGTATTCTGTTTCTTTTCATCAACTGACCTTTAGTAATACATCATTCACAATGATAGACCCTGTAAAAGAAATGGCCAAGAACTGCAGCAAAAACATTGTTCAAACATAAAGAAGCTGGTGGATTAGATGTTTCATATATTAATAAATATTACATTGCAACCAAGTTAGCATCACTAAAACACATGAATTATAAGTACATATTAGGACTCCAAGAAATTTGTGGGGTATTCATTAAGTAATTATTTGTGTTTCAGGAAAGGGGTTTGAACGAGAGATTCTTTCTCCCATTGATTGTTTCAGTTCTTTAGAGTATGGTACAAATGGAAACATAAATTATCCTTTGATATATCTCAGTTGCTTTCTGTGTTCTATATAGGGTTGCCAGGTCTGGGTTGGAAAATACCTGGAGACTTTGGGAGTGGAGCCAGGAGAGGGCAGGTCTTGGGGATGGGAGGAGCCTCAGCATAGTGCAATGCCATAGAGTTTACCCTTCATTTTTTCCAGGTTAGCTGATCTCTGTCAGATGGAGATCAGTTGTAAAAGCGGGAGATCCCCAGGCCCCACCTGGAGGCTGGCAACCCTAGTCCTATAACAAGGAAGTGATTCATATAACTATTTTTTTTAGGAAACGTATCCCTTTGAAATTACTATGGGTTGTCATCACTAGAAGAGTTAGTACAGGATGGTCAAATGTTCTCTTTGGAAAACATTAGTGAAAAAAAGGGAAGGTTATTATAGACTTGTATTCCAGTATTCTCAAGTTAGAAATATTGTCTTGAAACTTCAACAGAAATACCATCCTATAAGACAGAAATCAAATTCTGAATGATTGGTAACAATACTAAAGGATTAAAAGGCCTTATATATAAGAATCTTTTAACATCCAGTGGAGAACTTGAGGAGTTGGATAGGTTTCAGCCTAAGTGGAACAAATGTTTTAGGCATGAAATCTCTTTAGATGGTTGGAAATGGATTTGGGTTAAAAGCCTTCATGAGGTGGTGTCAACAAAAATTAAAGAGAACTTGTACAAAATTCAACACCAGTGTATGGCCATTGTATGTCATGACCAGTGGTATTTGATACCATATAGGCTTGGATGTACAACCCAGTTTTTTATACTTGTTGGGAATGTCAGAGCTCAGGTACTGATGTGTTGCACATATTTTATTCATGGCTAGTAATAAATCAATTCCAGGAAATTACTTTGGGGATAATAAGAAAAATGACTGGACACAGATTGCTGTTCAATCCCAAGTATTTTTTATTGGGATTTGTTCAACACTTTGTTATGAATATCGATTTAGAACTCACACTGGACCTGATGAGTTGTGTTTGAATTTTAATAGCAGCTCATTGGAAAACAGCATGCATGACACTGTTGATAGATTGATATAAACGAGCATAAGATTTCATGCTTGTATCAAAACTAACATACTATAGGAAAGCAAACTCTGTTGATAAATTTGTAGGAAAGTAGGCTGTGATGCACTGGGATGACAAATTCCATTATAATATACACCCATATACCCTTTTTGGATTGTTCTGATGGATCATAAAGCTTATGTTAATCTTTAGGGTAGTATTGATGTCTATACAGGATACAGGCAAGAATTTTTTTAAAAAGGAAATGATGAAAAGTGTGGTTTTGCGGTTACTACTCCAGAGAACAGCTCCTCTCCTGGGGTAATGGATATACGTGATAACAATAGCAACCTGAATTTTAGAGTTGTTGCTTCTTCAGTAAAACAGGAGTAAAGCAGGACATTGAGTGCCACACTAGAGCAGAACTCAACAGGACAATGTGAGAGAGGAGCTGAGCTCAGAATATGTGTTAGATGAACACAATTCACAGTCTCCATTGGGGAATTCCATGAATAGTTTAGAGAAAATGAAACTCAACAGAAAATAATATTTAAGAAATTGCCACCTTGCATACTTTGGGTTTGCCACAATCCTATTCTGTTTGTAAAAATATCCTATTGAACAACTTTGCTCTGTGAAGTGAAATGATAGTGTGGGAGCCTTCCTGACCTCCAAAGGAAGGTAATTCTACTTGGTGGGAAACAAGACAGAGAACACTTGGATACCAGCAGCCGTTGTTATCCATTTTCAACTTCAGAAGGTTTTATTCAGGTGAGCACAGCTGTTGCTGGGAGATATATCATGGGAGGCAATCTCTGAGAGATGTAGGTCCTAATATATGAAGAGCTTTGTATGTCATGATCAGGAACTTGAATTAAACCCAGGAGTTAATCCGTGCCCAAAGGAGTGATTGCAGGAGATGTGATATTTATGCTCCAGGTAGATCCAGGTCTAGCTGCAGTATCCTGTACCATCTGGAGTTTCTGGATTGTCTTCAAGGACACACCCATGTAGAATGTATTATAATAGTCTAGTCTTGCTATTACCCTGACATGAATCCACATGGCCAGATTGGCTGGGTCAGAGTTGGAAATCAGGCAGTCTCCACTTATTTTGGGGGAATTAACTTGGAGATGGAGCAAGAGGTGGGTAATTGAGTTCTCCCCCTATGTATATGGGGATTGTCCCTATGAGAACTCTCAAAAATAACCTACGAGAACTCTTGAAAATAACCAGGCAGTTATTTACGAGAATGGTTTTTATTGGGAAAAAAGAAAAAAGGATAAATGTCCCACCACTGGTTTTTGAATGCTGTGGTTTCTAATAGTAGTAGAAAGAGTCCAGCAGCACCTTTAAAGACTAACAAAATTATTGTAGGGTACATGCTTTTGTAAGTCACTGCTCACTTCTTCAGACTTATTTCCATTTATTCTTTGCATTCTACTGCATGGAATCTTGTACCTAGGTTTCCTGTCTCATTACCAACGCTGATATCTCCACCCCTCTGCATATCACAGCTAATCCAATCATGCCTGCTATTGCTATTCAGCATCTGAAAGCATCTTTATAAAGTTTATATCTCTGGTACCTTGTGTTGTATTTTATGGCACACATGGCCTGGCCTGACAAAGTGACATTTATGTCAGATCCGGCCCTCATAACAAATGAGTTTGACACTTCTGCCCTAGATGCTTAACTGAGTTAGCTAAGGTCAGCTGCTCCCCATCAAATGTGAGGAACACAAAACCCTCCAAGATCTCAGCTTTCCCAAGAAGCATCACCTTTGTCTGGTCCAGATTCAGTTTCAACCTTAGCCATTTAACCACGACAGCCAGATATGGACTCAGAAGGGCTATAGCAATACCGGGTGGCATAGACAAAGAAATATAGAGCTGGGTGTCTTCAGCATACTGATGGTACCCAAATCCAGAATTACGAATTATCTCTTCTAAAAGTTTAACTTAGAGCCCGAATAGCATGAGAGATAAAACAGAGGTTTGTGAAACCCCACAAGCCCCACCGTTCTGAAAACTGGACCTCAAAAACAACCCATTCAGTCTGATATATAAGCAACAATTTAAACCATTCCAGAGCATATAACTTGATACCTACATCTGACTCCAAATGTCTCTGTGTGATGGCATGGTCCACCATATCAAGAACACCTGACAGATACAATAACAAGTGAAGCACAACCCATGTGTACATTCAAATTGAGATAAACTAAAACTACCAGTGCAGTCTCCATCCCATAGTCTAACACCTCAGTGACCATCTTGCTGAGAGCTTGATCCCAGATACTGTTGAAGTGGAATAGGAGGGGGAACAAGTATGAGAGCATTGGCAGGGTTCTGATTACTTAAATAATTAACCTCCAACTTGTTTGAAACAGTTCCT
>NW_015177131.1:124286-126730 GCF_001447785.1 Gekko japonicus
TCACAGGCTACGAACCTAGTGTCATCCATGGCGGCACTGGGACTGTCTCAATTTTTATTAGCTCCCACACAACAAACGGGCCACATGCTGGACCTGATTTTGGGGATGGGGTTGAACGTGGATCTGGATGCTATTGAAGCCGTGCCCTGGAGACCACCTTGTCTTGAAGCCTTGTCTGAGTATCTCAACTCCTCCCTGTTTAGGTGGCACACATACGATGGGAATTTAGAATAAAAAAACCACATTGGAGCCATCTTGCACTTTATATTATACTGTATTGAAATTACTTTTATTGTACAATATTTTATTTTTTTTAATTGTTATATTTATATACCGGTATGTTGTAAGCCACCCTGAGCCCTGTTTGCCAGGGAAGGTGGGATAAAACCCAAAATAAATAAATAACAGCCTTACTGGGAAAAGTAATATAAATGAAAAGAACATAGAGAAACTTCAGTCAAGTGTTAAAACATTATTTATAAAACCCCATACTATTTTCAATGGATCGAACCTAAGAGCTCACAAAAGGAATTGGGAGAATGGATCTTTCTGCCCCTTCCCCAGGAAGCTTGTCATTTACCTGGAAACTGAAGATTGGGAGAACTTCACAAGCAAAATGCACCTCAGGATAAGGTGCTGCATTGGTGCAGAGGAATCATCAAAGAGGGTCCATATTGCCTCCTTGTCCCTTCTCTGCTGAATGAATACTCTGAATGGTGGAAACCATTAACTGGGACTACAGTGAGAATCTAAGCGGCCACGCAGACTTATCTAAAGTCAAAGTGGCTAACAGAGCAACAACAAATGGCCAAGACACCAAAACAGCTTCCACCTAAACCAAGACTTTGCCCTCCCTCCCTTCTTCCTATCATCTGCCTTGGATACAAAGTGAACTTTGCAGTTTTGAGGCCTTAGAATGACCTTGCCATTTTAGCTCAACGGGACTCTTGCCTTTCAAAAAATTACAGGATTTTTTTTCTGTTCTACTCAGGCCCAAGGAAAGGACAGCAAGTCTGTACACAGATGTTCAGCCACTGGGTCTGTGTGACTATCAAGCAGTACTATGATCTTGATCATAAACTACTACAAGAGACATTTTGTGCTCACTCTGCCAGAGCTATGGCTACATCTGCAGCCAAGATATTGCTCCTCCTGAGCACTGCTGAGCAGCCACCTAGTCTGAGCTTTCCATCTTCATGAGGTACTACACTCTAGAAGTCAGAGCCAGAGCAGATGTAACCTTCCGCTGAACTGTTGTCCCAGACACTACCTGGTGAGGCTGAAGGGTCACAGGTAATGATAATTGGGGCAGAAACCTAGCCCTGGCTACTGGACAAGATTTTATTTATTCATGTATTTATTTACTAAATTCAATTTGTTGACTGCCCTCCCCCATAAGACAGGGATCGGGGTAGTGTACATTACATAAATATAATAAAACATTACAATAATGAAAATATGCAACTATAAATTATCAGCCAGGTGACGATGAAGCTGCCATAGTATGCTGCTACCTTGCGGGGTGGGGGGGAAGCAGGAGAAGCAAGAGAAGCAGGAGTGCCAGCCAGATAGAAAACTGTTGCTGTCCTCAACCAAACAGCTGGTGGAACATCTCTCCCTTAGATGCCCTGTGGAACTGCATTAAGTCCCACAGGGCATGGGTATCACTCGGCACAGAGTTCCATCAGGTTGAGGCCAGGGCCAAAAATGCCCTGGCCAAGAACAGCCAGATATCTCTTGGGCCGGGGAACACCAGAAAGCTCTTATCAGCTGAGTGCAATACCCTTTGGGGATGTAGCGGCAGAGGCGGTCCTGAGAGCCAGTTTGGTGTAGTGGTTAAGTGTGTGGACTCTAATCTGGGAGAACCAGGTTTGATTCCCCACTCCTCCACTTGCATCTGCTGATGTGACCTTGGGTCAGTCACAAGCTCTGACACAGCTGTCCTTGAAAAAGAGCAGTTTGTGTCAGAGTTCTCTCAGCTCCACCCACCTCATAGGGTGTCTGTTGTGGGGAGGGGAAGGGAAAGGAGTTTGTAAGCTGCTCTGAGACTCCAAGTGAAGGGCGGGGTATAAATCCAATCTCTTCTTCTGAAGTTACATGGGTCCCTGACCATTTAGGGCCTTAAAAGTTAATACCATGATCCTGATCCAGTACTCCACCGGAAGCCAGTGCAGCTCACAGAGCACAGGATAGATATGTGCTGCACGTGGAGTCCCCGTAAGGACTTGCGCTGCCACATTCTGGATCAGTTGAAGTTTCTGGGTCAGGCTCAAGTGTATCCCTACGTTGAGTGAGTTACAGTAGTCCAATCTGGAGGTGACCATTGCATGGATTGCAGTGGCTAGATTGGGGCGAGACAGGTAGGGAGCCAGTTGCCTGATCTGGCATAGCATAAAAATGCCAGCCTGGCAATGTTTGCGATGTGGGCCTCCATTGAAAAGGAG
>NW_015177132.1:0-5536 GCF_001447785.1 Gekko japonicus
GGACTTCCTGCTACAAAAAGAGCCCTGAGTGTGATGTAGCGGTTAGAGCATTGGACTAGGTTCTGGGAGACCCAGGTTCGAATCCCCACACTGCCACGGAAGCTTGCTGGAGGACCTCAGGCCAGTCACTCCCTCTCAGCCTAACCTACCTCCCAGGGCTGTTGTGAGGCTTAAAAATGGGAGGAGGATATCAGCTGCTTTGGGTCCCCACTGGAGAGAAAAGCAGAGTATAGATGAAGTAAGTAAATCAATAAATGACAGAAGTAGTGTTAGGACCTGGGTGTAAGGGAGGGGCTGTGGCTCAGTGGTAGAGCAGTATCAGTCACTTTGGGTCCCATTGGGGAGAAAGGTGGTGTGCAAATGAATTAGTTCAAGAAGAAGGAGGAAGAGGAGGAGGAGGAGGAGGCCCACCCTTCACTACCCAAGGGAGTCTCGGAGCGACTTACAAGCTCCTTTCCCTTCCCCACAACAGACACCCTTTGAGGTAGGTAAGGCTGAGAGAGCTCTGACAGAAACCGTTCTTTTTCAAGGACAGCTCTGACAGAACTATGGCTTGCCCAAGGTCATCCAGCAGCTGCGAGTGGAGGAGTGGGGAATCAAACCTGGCTCTCCCAGATTAAAACCCGCACACCTAACCACTACACCAAGCTGGCTCTCATAATAGATTTAAATAAATATATTTTTTTAAAAATGACAGTCAATGATGTGCAAAACCTCTGCCTGAGATCCCGGAGAGCTGCTGCCAGTCTGGGTTGAAGATACTGACCTTGACGGACCAGTGGGCTGATTCAGTGTAAGGCCACTTCATATGTTCATCTGATTTTGATGGATGGATGCGTGAACAGATAGATACTGAAGGTTTCTTGGCTAAACCCTGTTGTCAAATTTAGCCCTGCCGGGGGAGGTTTTCCACCCACTCTTTCGCTTCACAGGGGATATAAGTCAAGGGGTGGCTATCGCAACCCAACGCTTGATCAATGCCAACCGATTCCCAAACGCTCATCCAGTGAACACCTCTCAACCAGAATCACGCTTGCTTCCAGTTTGGTGTAGTGGTTAGGAGAGTGCACTGTAATCTGGAAGAACCGGGTTTGATTCCAAACTCCTTCACATGCAGCTGCTGGCATGACCTTGGGTCAGTCATAAGTTCTCTCGGAGCTGTTCTGTTGGGTTTTACAAGTCAAAACACTTCAGTATTTACAGGGTTAATGATGTTTGTTATGATCAACAGGAAGTTACATGTTTATTTGTAACCAATCTGTTTAGACAATAGAATCCAAGGGAACTTTGGCGCTAACATGCTAGTCTGATTGGAAACCAATGTGTCAAGTATTTAGCATATTAGCTTCTCTTTCCTGAGAAGGAGACACCATTCTCTTCCTGTTTTACCTTTTAGCTGTAAGGATGTAGCCATATTAGCGCTTTGTTATTTTATATCCTGTCTCCTCCTCCTCTTCTTGTTCTCCTCCTCTTCTTCTTGTTCTCTTCTTCTTGTTCTCCTCCTCCTCCTCCTCTTCTTGTTCTCTTCTTCTTGTTGTTGTTGTTCTTCTTCCTCTTCTCCTCCCACCCATCAATTCCTTCTTAATTGGTGTCCCATTCCCCTCCCCAGCGGAGTTTATTTCCTGGCATCTGACAGCATCCCCCAACTGACCCAATCAGCAAGGCAATTGCTTTGCAATTTCTTTCTTTTATTATACTGTGTCATATTTCAATTAAAACGTCCCCACCAAAAAAAACACACACAAAAACCCTCCCTACCCTCCGTGCCTGTCGGAATGGTCTGGGGCTCTTCTGCCATCCGGCAACCCTTATCGACTTGAAAAATAACAAACAAGGGGAACTGGCATTTACGGGCTCTTAATTGGTGTCATTAGCCGCTCTTATTATTCGCCAGGACAATGGCTGGCCCTTTATGGGGGAACGCAGCGAGGCACAGCTGCCCGGAACTCATCAGAACTTAAGAGAGAAGTCATAAAACAGCTGAGTGAAATGACGGAGAGGCTCATCCATCACCGAAGGGGAGAGGCAGCTGGGCGCTCCCTTCGCTGGCTCGGGTTGGTGTCGCTGGCTTCCCTCTAGGAATGCGTTCCTCCCCATCTGTAGCTTCGGCAGACGCTTTTACAAGAAGATGTCATGCTTGCCAGTGGTGAATATTGATGCATATTCCGTTGCTCATTTCAGTGTTCACAATTAAGCAAAGAAACAAAGGCGGACATGAGGAGGAGAAGGAGAAGAAGAAGAAGTAGAAGAAACAAAGAGGAGGAGGAGGAGGAGGAGGTTGGATTTATACCCCACCCGTCTCGAAGTGGCTTTCAATCTCCTTTCCTTTCCCCTCCCCGCAACAGACGCCCTGTGAGGGAGGTGGGGCTGAGAGAGCTCTTTCCAGAACGGCTCCCGAGAGCCCTGAAATAAACTTGTGACTGACCCAAGGTCACCCCAGCAGCTGCATGTGGAGGAGTGGGGAATCGAACCCGGTTTCCCCAGATTAGAGTCCGTGCTCCTAACCACTGCACCAAACTGGCAGAGTGTCTTTTCCGTTATTGTCAGTATTGTTCCTAACCAGTAGGGTGGCCAACCAGTGTTCCCTCTCAGCTGAGTGAGTGTGAGCTAGCTCACTGTTTTTTAGCCTCCGGCTCACACATTTTTGCCTTAGCTCAGGAAGGAGGGCTCCAGAGCAGACTAATCGGTGCAGCAGCCAAATCACTTGCTCACAACATTCATGCCAGGAGCTCACAAAGCAGGATTTCAGCTCACAGGACTCCATAGCTTAGAGGGAACATTGTAGGTGGGGCCTAACACCTCTAGATTTGGGTCCAATAGCATCTTAGAATTACCACCGATCTCTAGTTTTGGGTCCAGCAGCATCTTGGAGACCACCATTTTGTTTTTCAGGGTATAATCTTTCAAGAGTGGAAACTGAAAATTCCCTTCATCAGACATCTGACGTATTTCAATTAAAATGGCCCAAAAACCACCCCCCTGTGCCTGGAGAAATCTGTCAAAGGAAGCTTTCACTCACAAAACCTTGTACACTAAAAATCTTGGCCTCTAAGATGCTACTGAAGTCCAGAAAACAGATATCTGTTCCCCTGGCCGCAGACTGGTGGGACATGTTCGCACTGGAGATCAGGGTCCCATGGGAGCCATTACAGTTCCACAGGGCCGGTAAAACGGAGCTCTTCCACCAGGCGTTTGGTTGAGGTGGCGGACGCCCAGTCATTCCACCTATTGGCCTCCCCCTGCTGAATCTTACATCATCGATTGGCTCATCAAGCAAAGACCAACAATTTGGTCTACGGCCTAGACAGTGGTGGTGAACCTATGGTACGGGTGCCAGAGGTGGCTCTCAGAGCCCTCTCTGTGGGCACGCGTGCCATCGCCCCAGCCAGGCCCAGACCGTCATTAAAGTGTCGAATTCTCTGCCAAATAATTTTAAGTCAATGAAAGCATTTGGGATTGCTTTCCTTACTTTGTTTGGATCATCTTAAGTTAATGGATGAGTGGTTTTTTCAAAAGTAAAACCTCAGTATTCAGGTTAAATTGCTGTGTTGGCACTTTGCGATAAATAAGTGGGTTTTGGGTCGCGGCTTGGGCACTCGGTCTCTAAAAGGTTCGCCATCACTGGCCTAGGTGCTCCAGCTTTGAGACCACTATACTCAATGCCATGTCATCTGTGAGTTGATAGTTCTGTTTTAATCTGTTTTAACTGTTGTGTGAATGATTGTTACGTTATGTTTTAACTTCTGTTGTGCAACGTTTTAACTTTGACTGATGTTATCTGCTCGGAGCCCGCTTTGGGGGAGGGCGAAATATAAGATGATGATGATAATGATAATAGTAGTAGTAGTAGTATTAATAGCAAAAACAACAACAATAGAGAAAATGGCTGCTTTGGAGGCTGGACTCTATGGCTTTATAACCTGTTGAGATCCCTCCCTTCCCCAAACACCACCCTCCTCAGGCTCCGCCCCCCAAAACCTCCAGGTGTTTCCCAACCCAGAGCTGGTAATCCTACCTCCCCTGCCTAGGAGAATTGTTGGGTGATAGTGAGATATTGAAAAAATTGTCCAGCAGAGCCAGAGTAAAATAATTGAGACTCAGAATCCATGTGAGACTCAGAATCCATGTGTGATTAAAATATAAAGTTTTTACTAAATTCTAGCATGGGAAAGGGTAACTGGGATGAAAATAACAACAGAGCATAATCGGCTACCTGATCCTTAACTGGAGATGCCAGGGATTGAACCTGGGGCCTTCTGCCTGCCAAGCAGATGTTCTTCCACTCAGTCACAGCCTCTCTTTACAGCTCTCCAGGGTCTCAGGCGGAGGTCTTTCACATCACCTCCTGCCTGGTCCTTTTTAACTGGAGATGCCGGGGATTGAACCTGGGACCTTCTGCATGCCAGGCAGATGATCTTCCACTGAGCCACAGCCCCTCTTTATAGCTCTTCAGGGTCTCAGGCGGAGGTCTTTCACATCACCACCTGCCTGGTCCTTTTTAACTGGAGATGCCGGGGATAGAACCTGGGACCTTCTGCCTGCCAAGCAGAGGCTCTTCCACTGAGCCACAGCCCTTCCCCTTTCGAAGTCACAACCTGCATAAACAGGATCATAGAATCATAGAGTTGGAAGGGACCTCCAGGGTCACAACTCGCTTGAAGAGGCAGCAAAGGAAGCATTTGAGACTGAGAATACACTGACTTTTTGTTGTTGTTTTTTTGCAGGGACAGATCCTAAATGTAGCTTTCTCTCCGACCAAATCGCCAACTCTTTGGCTTATGTTTGGATCATTTATAAGTCATGAGCTCAGCCTACATAATCAGGGAAGTCTGTTGTGCCCTGGAACGCTTCCTCTTTCGGAGGCGGCTAATGCATTGAGGGCTTGCCAAAGCCACACTGTGGAGCCGTGGAAGCCAAGGAGAGCAATTTCCTCCCCAGAAGCGGAGATGAAAGCCAAACTGGAGCACAGGTGAAACTGCCAGAAACAAGAGGATTTAAAGAATACCTGATATCGGGGGGACTGCAACTGGGCATTGATCGGTGGGATTGAGGACCCGTTCAGATGACGTCTCTGCGTGGACACCCTGCAGCTCCCTAACAGATGTTTAAAAAGGTCTTTATGTGATTTTCATTTTCAGATTTGGAGCTAACTAATAGGCGGTGAGCTAACTAATGGTTTGCCATTGCCTG
Organism: Gekko japonicus; assembly: GCF_001447785.1. Taxonomy (NCBI): domain Eukaryota; kingdom Metazoa; phylum Chordata; class Lepidosauria; order Squamata; family Gekkonidae; genus Gekko; species Gekko japonicus. The sequence continues at coordinate 5,191 of NW_015177132.1, forward strand.
CTTTTGCGTCGGAACCTTAGACTTCTTTGGTGGCCACCCATCCAAGTACTAACCAGGGCTGGCCCTGCTTCGCTTCTGAGATCTGATGAGATCGAAGCTAGCCTGTGTGACCAAGTTAGAGGGTATGGTTTAGGCAAAGCTTTATTTGGACTGACCTGAACAAACAATATTAATGCATTCATCAGGCTGCAGTACACGGCATTGGTCAGGTCACACCTGGAGCACTATGTGCAGTTCTGGAGGCCTCGCTTCCAAAAGGATGTGGACAGAATGGAGCGGACGCATGTTAGGCGACACACCCCTAACGTAGCCAATCCTCCATGAGCTTACAGAGCTCTTCTTACAG
>NW_015177132.1:6064-20310 GCF_001447785.1 Gekko japonicus
TTTTGTCTTTTTCAGGACAGGAAACCGTGCCCTATTTATTTTTGAACTCTCTCCTTTCCTGTTGAAATTGTGTTTATGTTTATGAATTTCAATGAATTTTATTAATTTTACCTCTGAGGACGCCAGTCACGGCTACTGGCGAAATGTCAGGTCCTGCAATGCCAAGACCACGGCCACACAACCCGGAAAACCTACAACAGCTACATTGTATTGAATATTGATTCAGTCCGTCAAGATCAATATTATCCACTCAGACAGGCAGCAGCTCTCTGGACTCTCAGGTAGAGGTCCTTCCCGTCACCTTCTCCCTGGCCCTCTTAACTGGAGATGCCGGGGATTGAACCTGGGACCTTCTGCATGCCAAGCAGAGGCTCTTCCACTGAGCCACGGACCCTCTTTACCGGGTCTCTCCAGGGTCTCAGGCTGAGGTCTTTCCCATCACCTCCTGCCCAGTCCTTTTAACTGGAGATGCCGGGGATTGAACCTGGGACCTTCTGCATGCCAAGCAGAGGCTCTTCCACTGAGCCACGGACCCTCTTTACCGGGTCTCTCCAGGGTCTCAGGCTGAGGTCTTTCCCATCACCTCCTGCCCAGTCCTTTTAACTGGAGATGCCGGGGATTGAACCTGGGACCTTCTGCATGCCAGGCAGATGCTCTTCCACTGAGCCACAGCCCCTCTTTATAGCTCTTCAGGGTCTCAGGCGGAGGTCTTTCACATCACCTCCTGCCTGGTCCTTTTTAACTGGAGAAGCCGGGGATAGAACCTGGGACCTTCTGCCTGCCAAGCAGAGGCTCTTCCACTGAGCCACAGCTCTTCCCCTTTCGAAGTCACACCCTGTATAAACAGGGTCATAGAATCATAGAGTTGGAAAGGACCTCCAAGGTCACAACTCGCTTGAAGAGGCGGCAAAGGAAGCATTTGAGACTGAATACACTGACTTTTTGTTGTTGTTGCTGTTTTTTGCAGGGACAGATCCTAAATGTAGCTTTCTCTCCGACCAAATCGCCAACTCTTTGGCTTATGCTTGGATCATTTATAAGTCATGAGCTCAGCCTACATAATCAGGGAAGTCTGTTGTGCCCTGGAACGCTTCCTCTTTCGGAGGCGGCTAATGCATTGAGGGCTTGCCAAAGCCACACTGTGGAGCCGTGGAAGCCAAGGAGAGCAATTTCCTCCCCAGAAGCGGAGATGAAAGCCAAACTGGAGCACAGGTGAAACTGCCAGAAACAAGAGGATTTAAAGAATACCTGATATCGGGGGGACTGCAACTGGGCATTGATCGGTGGGATTGAGGACCCGTTCAGATGACGTCTCTGCGTGGACACCCTGCAGCTCCCTAACAGATGTTTAAAAAGGTCTTTATGTGATTTTCATTTTCAGATTTGGAGCTAACTAATAGGCGGTGAGCTAACTAATGGTTTGCCATTGCCTGCTTTTGCGTCGGAACCTTAGACTTCTTTGGTGGCCACCCATCCAAGTACTAACCAGGGCTGGCCCTGCTTCGCTTCTGAGATCTGATGAGATCGAAGCTAGCCCGGCTGTCCAAGTTAGAGGGTATGGTTTAGGCAAAGCTTTATTTGGACTGACCTGAACAAACAATATTAATGCATTCATCAGGCTGCAGTACACGGCATTGGTCAGGTCACACCTGGAGCACTATGTGCAGTTCTGGAGGCCTCGCTTCCAAAAGGATGTGGACAGAATGGAGCGGACGCATGTTAGGCGACACACCCCTAACGTAGCCAATCCTCCATGAGCTTACAGAGCTCTTCTTACAGAGGCTACTCTAAGCTCTTGGAGGTTTGGCTACATTAGGGGTGTGTCGCCTAGTATGCAAAGGAGTCCCTGCTACAAAAAGAGCCCTGTAAGACATACCCCTAATGTAGCCAATCCTCCAAGAGCTGACAGAGCTCTTCTTACAGGGGCTACTGTAAGCTCTTGGAGGATTGGCTACATTAGGGGTGTGTCTCCCAACATGCAAAGGAGTCCCTGCTACAAAAAGAGCCCTGGCCCGACATACCCCCAATGTAGCCAATCCTGCAAGAGCTTACAGAGCTCTTCTTACAGGGGCTACTGTAAGCTCTTGGAGGATTGGCTACATTAGGGGTGTGTTGCCTAATATGCAAAGGAGTCCCTGCTACAAAAAGAGCCCTGCGAAGTCAAGCTGTCACTCGTCTGCAATTTCCACCACCAAACCTTTCTCCAACTGGCATGAGGCACCATGCAGCTACCCCACCACCACCACCATAGATGTGTTGTCCCTTCATCCCACACAGAGGGCGGGGACAGCTGTATTCCCTGCACCTAGCCAGGACGGGAAAGGGGCCATGTTTCTTCTTCACCAGATGTGGATTAACCGTTATCTTAAGGACTTTGCAGCAGTCAGCTGCATTTAATAGGGGGCAAGGAGAAATCTGGAAAGTCGGGACCTGTGGACACCTTACACCTGACCCATAAAGGCCTGCAACTGTCCCTGTCTAGTGGACCAACATCCAAGCAATATTCTCCCTTTGCTTCTGCTTCAATTATCTGGATAGCATGCTGTGAGCGCCGTTTACTCCTGCTTCCAGCATCGGGCCTCCTCCAAACTCCCCACAGCTCAAAAATAACGATTCTTCAGCATGACATAGGGAAGTGGTGGCCGACTTCTCTACAAAATGTAGAAGCCTGGTAGTCCGTCCAGCTGTCTAAACCCAACCAGGGCTGCCGGCCATGGCTGTATCTAGGCCTGGACCACATAAAACAATGGGACGCTGGAATGCGAAGCGTACATGGTACCTCTCTCCATAGATATATCTGGAAGTAGTTGCAGCTAAGCCCGGAGCACATAAAACAATGGGACGCTGGATTGTGAAGCGTGCTTGGTACCTCTCGCTAAGCCGCCAAGGCAGATGGCCGGACTGCTAGTCTTTTTACCAGGCCTGGCACATTCAGAGGAATTGATGAGCCCTGTGCGCTTGCCATATCTGTGTGCGCTTCATATGCCTAGAAAGGAACGGGATGCCAACTTGAGTTGCCAACCTTGAGGTGATAGCTTGAGATCTCCCACAGTTACAACTGATTTCCAGCTGAAGAAGAAGAAGAGGAGGAGGAGGAGGAGGAGGAGAAGGAGGAGGAGTCTGGATTTATACCCCACCTTTCACTACCCAAAGGAGTCTCAGAGTGGCTTACAAACTCCTTCCCCTCCCCACAACAAACTCCCTGTGAGCAATGTTCCCTCTAAGCTGTGGAGTCTTGTGAACAAAAAATCTGCCTTGTGCGCTACTGGTATTAAAGTTGTGAGTTGAGTGATTTGACTGTTGCATCAATTAGTTTGCTCTGGAGTCCTTCTTCCCGAGCTAAGACAAAAATCTGTGAGCTGGAGGCTAAAAAACTGTGAGCCAGCTCACACTAACTCAGCTTAGAGGGAACACCGCCTGTGAGGTAGGTGGGGCTGAGCAGGGGCGGATGAAGGCTCACTGGTGCCCTAAGCACTGACCAATCTTGGTGCCCTCCTCCTTTCCACACTGACCCCCAGTCCATTTTAGTTGGACATGAGCAGAAATTCTACTTTGTGAGTTACTGGCATTAAAGTTGTGAGCGAGCGATTGGGCTACTGCGTACATTACTTTGCCCTGGAGCCATCCTTCCTGAGCTAAGCCAAAAATGTGTGAGCCAAAGCCTAAAACATAGAGAGCTGGCTCATACTAACCCAGCTTAAAGGGAATGCTGGTCTAGGCTAGTAGTCTCTCCTTCCAAGATACGTTGCCTGTATATGGTTACAGTTCTTGGAATACACAAGGTCTATAGCAAAGGCAAAGGTAAAGATTCCCTTGCTCGAAAGCCAGTTGAATCCAATTCTAGGGTTGCGGTGCTCATCTCCGTTTCAAAGCCGAAGAGCCAGTGCTGTCCGAAGACGTTTCCGTGGTCATGTGGCCGGCATGACTAAACACCAAGGTGCACGGAACGCTGTTACCTTCCCACTGAAGTGGTACCTATTTATCTACTTGCAATTTCTTGCTTTTGAACTGCTAGGTTGGCAGGAGCTGGAACTAGAGACGGGAGCTCACTCCGTCATGCAGCACCCTGGGTCTCGAACTGCTGAACTACCGACCTTCCACAGCCTGCAGTTCAGTATCTTAACAACTTGAACCACCACAGCTATAGACAGCATGATAAAAAGTAGAGACCATCACACTGCCAACAAAAGTCCGTACGGTCAAAGCAATGGTATTCCCAGTAGTCATGTATGGCTGCAAGTTTTGGAAGCATCTTTTTTGAGATATGGTGAGCTGTTCCTCTTGGCAGCAGAGGAGAGGACTCACAAGAATGGGTTTAAATTAAGGGTGGGAAGATCCCGGCTGGATCTTAGGGGAAACTTTGTATTTATTTTTTTGACAGTCGGAGTTGTGCCACAGTGGAATCAGCTGCTTAGGGAGGTGGTGGTGGGCTCCCCCTCCCTGGCAGTCTTGGAGCAGCGGCTGGACAAACCCTAGTCAGGGATGCTCTAGGCTGATCCTGCATTGAGCAGAGGGGTTGGACTAGATGGCCTCTATGGACCCTTCCATGATTCTGTGATTCTGTAACCACACACAATATTCCAAAGAGGGCCACACCCAGGGGTCATTTCGTAGAAAAAGAGGTGCAGGAGCTCATTAGCATAACTTATTTGCATATGCCACACACCCTGACCTCACCGGAACTGTGTCAGAAGGCAACTCCCACTGCTTAGGCTCCACTGGACTGTTTTGGATTGCTAGCCATTGGGGGGGGGTGCGCAGATCTGCCCTCACAGATCCCCCATGGACCACTCTCCAATCAAGCCCCCGCCACGGCCACCACCCAGCAGGTGCCGGGAAAGGTGGGCAGTGGGGCTCCGGAGGCCTTCCCTGGGCTTTGCGCCTCAACGCGAGTGGGGGGAGGCTCTGCAACTTACCTGGCTGCTTCTTGCTCCTCGTGGCCCGGGGATGCTGGGAGCAGGGGGTGTGGCTTGTTGCATGTGCCCACCCCCTGGGCTCTTTACTGCCGGAGCTCCGCTCCTGTGTGCTCCTGCAGGAAATGACCCCTGGCCACACCACAACACTTTACAAGGATATTACAATTTCGGCAGCTATACTTTTAGTCTCTTTCCTAGCCATCACCAGCATGAACTTTGTCTTTTTTTTTAAAGCAACTGCACAGTGAGACAACATTTTCATTTAAATATCCACTACAACCCCAATGTTTCCTTTGGTCTCAGACTGGAGTATTCAGGCTCCATCAGCACAGGAGACCATGACACCATCGCAGAGATCACAATGTTAGAAGTTTTTCAAGATGGGGAGAAGGAAACGTCTATGCCCTCTTTTATACATCAAATGCTCACAGATAAGGAAATGTGATAGCAAATACACCCCTGAACAGCAAGTCCCCAAGGAATATGTTTATCTGTCTATATCTCTGCCTACCTACCTGTCTCTCTATCTATCTGTCGTCTAACATAATAAAAAATGTTAGCTAGGATGTTTCCTGCTTTTCTTTCAAGGTGAATGGCTCTCCCTTTCCCGTTATTAGATATTAATCTATCAGCTAAAAATTAGAAATTTACTTAACGAAGAGCATGGGTAAAAATAACCAAGAATGAATCAAAGTACAAAACGATTCTAAACATGTTGCAGAAGTTTCAGTTTATTATATATCTGATGCCCAAGTACTGTCATACAAATCTATTCCATCTGTCTGATTTGTTAAACTTAAGTTCAGGCAAAGTGACTGCATACGAGACACAGACACATCTCTTATGGACTGACTTTTATTCATTCTTTTCAGAGCTAGATAATAGATCGTAAAATTCCTACATAATGTCCATTATTTTTCTGTAAAAAGAAAAAAGAAAAGTAATGATTGACACAATCCAGCCCAAATTAAACACTGTTAAATCCCATTGATTATATGGAAGAGAGAGATAAGCAAGAGATTTCACTCTCCCTTTTAAATCAATGGGATTGAACTGCTTAGGTTTGGGCTGGGTTATTCTAAATGTAAAAAGACGACTACTGAACATGGGCAGAGCCACCCTGTGCCACGGCTGTGCCATGGTGGCCGGCTGCCACATGATTATGGCTGCTCTAGTCTATTCCCTAAGGGCATAAGTTACACAGTGGTCACCTGACAAAGTTGTTGGGTTTGCTCAGAGGTCATTTCGGGGGGGAACGCGGGGGAACGCAGTTCCCCCGGGTGAGGTGCAGGGGGGCGGGGCACATGACAAAGCCCCGCCTCCTGCTTCCCGGTACTGTCCCCGAGTCAGGGCAGAACCCTGTGTGCGGGGCTGAAATCCCAGTCGAGTCTGTGCCTGATCCAGGCTGTAGTGAACCCCACTCTGACCCACAACCTTGTCTGCCCGTGGAGCCTGCACCGCTCCGCAGGTCCCAGCGTTCGCGGCAAATGCCGACTTATCTGAAGGACTATGAGTGTAAATACTGTTGGAATAACTGATGTACAAAGGTTGATTGCATGTTTGTAAATAATAAAACAATTGGGATGATGGCTTAACTTAGGGGGGAGGAATTGTAATGTATTGAAATGATTACATGAATCACCTCATAGGACTCCCGTGTTAAGCTTCGAGCCAGACCAGGGCTCCTCTGAGCGAACTTCCTATTGGTCGCTTCGTAACAGCGACCAATCAGAACGGTACCATTCCCTAGGAGGGAAAGACTCCCATTGGTCTTTATTCTAGCAATCTCATTGGTTGTTATTTGTAAATAGGCGTGGCTACATTAGCCCGGTTATGTTTAAAAGGAGCATAAGCTCCCACTGTTTTCTGTTCTGGTTTCTTACTGAGTTAGTGCTTGTTCGTTACTTCTTAATAAAGCTGAATCACTTGCTGAATCACTCTACGAGTCCTTTGTTAGCGCGATCTAACAACAAGGTTTTGTTTCGAGTGGGTAGCCATGTTGGTCTGAAGCAACAGAACAGAGTTTGAATCCAGTGGCACCTTTAAGACCAACAAAGTTTAATTTCGGGTAGAAGCTTTCGTGTGCATACCCAGAATTAAACTTTAGAGGTCTTGTTTGTTTGCTTGTTTTCCCCACTGTAGGTCCAAATCGTGGCTGCTCATCATATACATATTATTATCCACAATTTCCCTATCTGTGCATCATATTCCATATTCAAAAGCTGGCATCAATCTAAACACAATAATTCAAAGCCAAATAATTGTCATACATCTGTACATCACATATGCATCTGGATTAATTGCTCATCGTCTTGCACATCCAATTACCACATTTTCCTCCTCTGCAGATCTGGCAACCATCTTTTGAAAGTTTCTGCCTGTTCGGGACACTTCTTCATAACAGCATATGTGCAGATTTCACATTTGGAATGGAAAAAAAATTGCTGAATATTCACAGCATCCCAACTGGCCCCTTTAAATAACTCAGCGCGCCTTGTGCTGAATGCCGGATTTTGTACTTTTAATTCTAAATAACCAGACAAATCTTTGCACCAGGAAATATCAATTCAAATTCCTGCAGTTCATTCCAGGCTCACAATTTGCCTTGCATTTTTGTTTTCTCATCTGGCATCGTCCAGAGTCCAGGCCTTTTCTATGGGGGCTCCGGCTCTATGGAATGGGGTGCCTTAAGAGGTGTGTGTGTGTGGGGGGCACCTCCTTGGAGATCTTCAGGACATGCTGCAAGGCCTGCCTATTGGCCAGATATTTTGAGGGTGGTTGAATAGCTGGTTTCTTTTAAGGGGGGGAATATTTAGGGTTGGCTGGCTACTTTATTTTTGATTTGAACTGAAAATGGTTTGAACTATTATTAAGCCAGCTTGAACCACGAGGAAAGGAAGGATATAAATATTTAGATGGATAGATGGATGGATAGATGGATGCACGGATGGATAGACGGATGGATAGACAGAAAGATAGATGATAGATAGAAAGAAAGATAGAAAGATACAGGGGTCATTTCTACCAAACCCTGCTGTTCAGCTGTTTTGGGGGCTTTCATGGGCTGTCCTGAGCAGTTCCTTTAAAGTTTGAATGGAGTGCACAAGACAGCCCGAAACAGCTGAGCGGCAGGGAACACTCAGCTGTTTTTCAGTCCCTTTCAAGTGTAAAGGGAGCGCACAAAACAGTCCAAAGCAGCTGAGCAGTGGGGAGTAGACCCGTCACAAAGTTCAGTTCGCGAACCACAAACAAGGCAAAGTTTGTGACGAATTTTGCTCTGTGGTCCAGTTTATGCCCATCCCTAATCTTCTACTAATACAACAAAACTCAGCTGAGAAGGACTTATCTATAGGAACCCAAATCGTCTTCTTTCTGTTGGGCAATCCTATAACAGCCAATGAAGAAAACTGTCAGACTGTTTATCTGTCTGTCTGGTCAGCCAATCAATCTTATCTTTCCTTGGCAGTAATGGCTAGAAAACTAGGGTTGCCAACCTCCAAGGGGGGGCCTGGAGATCTCCCAGAATTGGAGTGGATCACCAGAGATCAACTTGCATGGAGGCAAGGTTGCCAGCTCCGGGACGGGAAATCCCTGAAGAATTGGTGGGGGTGGACCCTGAGGGGGGGCATGGCTTGGGGAGTGGAAGGACTTGAATAGGGTATGATGCCAAAGAGTCCACCTTCCGAAGTGGCCAGTTTCTCCAGGTGAACTGATTTCTGTAGTCTGGAGATCACTTATAATCCCATGAGTTCTCCAGCCAACACCTGGAGGCTGCCAAAATGAGAGATTACGGGAAGCTCCAAAAACAACATCCGTGATTAAAAACAAACAAAACAAAGAGTCAATAAAGATAAGTTGCAAAAACATTTACCGAAATATTTCTGTAGTTCTGTAAGGAATATCCTTCTGTCAGAAAGTCAGAAATAATGGTAATTCTTAATCATATCAAACATAATGGCTCTTAACATATTTTCACTGTTTGATATTCGCCGTCACCGCCACTGTGAGAGATCACGGGAAGAGGTGAAGCTCCAAAAACAACATCTGTGATAAAAAAACAAAAACAAAACGAAGAGTCAATAAAGATAAGTTGCAAAAACATTTACCAAAGTATTTCTGTAGTTCTGTAAGGAATATCCTTCTGTCAGAAAGTCAGAAATGTCTGTTCTAAGCCAGAACTGGAAGGCCAGAAATGTCTCTTCTAAGTGACGTCATTGCATTGGTCTCATTGGAAGAGAATTGTTGGGTCCCTGATGAAAAACACTGAATATCAAATAAAGGGAGAAGCGAAGGACTATTTGGTGCCCCCTCGCACCTTTGGTGACCAAATATGAATCAGTCACTTTGGAAAAGAAATTCACACAAGAAATAGAGTCAGGTTTCTCACCTGACTGTTCTATTTCTCTAAGGTAGACCTGGATTCCTCCAGAGCTGACATGATATTGGGATCTATCTATCTATCTATCTATCTATCTATCTATCTATCTATCTATCTATCTATCCATCTATCCATCTATCCATCCATCCATCCATCCATCCATCCTCTATCATCTATCTATCTATCCATCTATCTATCCATCCATCTATCCATCCATCTATCCATCTATCTATCCATCCATCCATCCATCCATCCACCCATCCACCTATCCACCCATCCACCCATCCATCCTCTATCAATCATCTATCAATCATCTATCTATCATCTATCTATCATCTATCTATCTATCTATCTATCTATCTATCTATCTATCTATCATCTATCTATCATCTATCATCTCATCTATCCATCCATCCATCCATCCACCCATCCACCCATCCACCCATCCACCCATCTACCTATCTACCTATCATTTAACATCTATCATCTATCCATCTATCCATCTATCCATCTATCCATCTATCAAGTGCCATACCAAGCCGAGGAGCTCTACTTTTCCCTTGACACTGAGGCCTGTTCCATGTTCCAACTGGCTCCACAAAGTCAAAAGCCAGTTGGACATCACATCATCATCATATTTGTTAATCGCCTATCCCAGCTTATGTCAGGCTCTGGGCAATATACAGGACCCAAAGTCATAAAATAAAAAACATTAAAACACAAAACATTAAAATTTATATATAGCCTAGTATCTCTATCTATTATCTATCCATCATATATCTATAGCTATATCTATGTCTGTCTGTCTGTCTGTCTGTATATGTATCTATCCAGGGGTCATTTCCTGCGGGAGCGCACAGGAGTGGAGCTCCGGCAGTAAGGAGCCCAGGGGGTGGGCACATGCAACAAGACCCACCCCCTGCTCCCAGCAGCCCTCAGTCGGGCCACGAGAAACAAGAAGCAACCAGGTAAGTTGCAGAGCCCCTCCCCCCGGCCTGCATTCAGGTACAAGCTCTCCCTCCTCTGTGAGGGCAGATCTGTGTGTCCCCCCCCCATAGCTAGCAATCCAAAAGAGTCCAGTGGCGCCTGAGCAGTGGGTGTTGCCTTCTGACACACTTCCACCATCACTTCTGGAGGGGGATGAAAGGTCAAGTGTTGATTGGCAAAATAGGCCAACAAAATTAATTGTGCACCTCGAGGTTAGACTACTGTAACACTCTCTACTTGGGGCTGCCTTTGTTGCAAATGTAAACTTAATAGTTTGGTGTAGTGGTTAAGTGTGTGGTCTCTAATCTGGGAGAACCAGGTTTGATTCCCCACTCCTACACTTGCAGCTGCTGGATGACCTTGGGCAAGCCGTAGTTCTGACAAGAGCTGTCCTTGAAAGGGCAGTCTTCGAAAGAGCTCTCTCAGCCCTGCCTACCTCCCAGGGTGTCTGTTGTGGAGAGGGAAAGGAGTTTGTAAACTGCTCTGAGACTCTGAGTGAAGGGCGGGGTATACATCCAATCACTTCTCTTCTTCTTCTCTTCAGGGAACCCCTGCTCCCCACCGTTCAGCTGTTTTGGGCTGTCTTGTGCAGTCTCTTTAGTTTAAAGGGAGTGCACAGGAGAGCCTGAAAAAGCTGAGCAACAGGGAGCAGGCTGCCCCCTGTTATTCAGCTGCTTTTTTTGGGTTTCTGCAAAACCCATTGAAAAGGACTGCAGTCCCTTTCAATGGGGTGCATGGGGCCATGAACCACAAAACAGTTTGGTTCATGTAGGAACGTCCCAGTTTGGTTTCCGGTTCGCTTTGTGGTTCGACCATGAAACACGAACTGATATGAACCACATTTTCCCGGTGTGTGCCCGTCCCTACAGAAGCTTCTCTTCTACAACAGATTAAGTCTGTATGGAACTCATCTAACGTGTCTTTGATGGAAGGCTTGACTTCCAATTAGACATGAGCTCAGTAGTTCAGATTTCAGGTGCTTCGACAAACAACGGCATCTACAACCTGCCTCTTGCCCTATTATTCACTTCCCAATCTTGTTTCTCGTGAACCAAAATTCAAAGATTTAGCACTCAGAGTTAATTGTTAGTTTAGCTTTATGGCTTGTGTATCGTCTACGGTGCTATAAATATTGCAAAGGAAGGCATTTAATTTTCTTTGTAAGTCTGTGAACTGATTTTCTGAATGAATGGGTCTTTAGCCATGTGATAAAAATCACAGGTACCGAAGAAAGGGCACAGCTTATTCAAGACCTTCAACACATCCCTGTCTGAGTGTTGGTTTAGGTATGCAAACTAGCTACATATTTTCTTCATAACATTCTTTTTTAGGTATACATGACTCAGGTTGTATATGGATACAACTCACTGTGGCTAACAGTTATTTCTGTATTGTTCTGTTTCCAGAGATCAGCTATTTCAGTCATTCATTTGTAACTCTCCATTTGCCCCCATGGGGACTCCTCCATTTTGTCATCACAACAACCCTGTGAGGTAGGTTTGGCTGAGGGAGTGCGACTGGGCGAAGGTCACCCAAGAAGCTTCTATGGCACAAGTAGAGATTCGAACCCAGGTTTCCCAAATACAAGTCCAGGGCTCTTAAATACTATACTGTACTGGCTAGTGAAATTTCATCTGTCACCCCAAGGGCAGAGATGGCAGGCTTAGCACCAAAGTGGTTCCCCCTAAACTGTGCGAGGGGGCTCTGGCTCACAACATTTCAGAGGCCAGTTCAGAGGGTTTCTGTTCAGCTCACAACCAACCCTCCATAGGAAACAATGGATGGGGGCACCTCCTTCTGGGGCCCGTAGAATTGGAACCTCTGGTCCAGTTCAGAGGGTTTCTGTTCAGCTCACAACCAACCCTCCATAGGAAACAATGGAGGATGGGAGCACCTTCCTTCTGGGGCCCATAGAATTGGAACCTTGGGTCCAATCTTTTTGAAACTTGGCAGGTTTTTTTGAGGAGAGGCACCAGAAGCTATGCTGCAAATTTGGTGCCTCTACCTCCAACAAAATACCCCCTAGGGCCCCAGATACCCCTGGATCAATTATAGCTTATGGGGCCCATTGCCTAAAATCGTCCCCATAGGCTATAACTGAGTCAGGGGGAAAAAAGGGGGAGGTAGACCTGTTCTCCAGAAGCCAGGTCTGCCAATATAGTGGAAAGGGGTGGGTAGACATGTTCTCCAGAGGTCAGGTCTACCAATATAGTGGAAAGGGGTAGGTAGACCTGTTCTCAAGAGGCCAGGTCTGCCAATATAGATGAAAGGGGTGGGTAGACATGTTCTCCAGAGGCCAGGTCTACCAATATAGTGGAAAGGGGTAGGTAGACCTGTTCTCTGGAGGGCAGGTCTACCAATATAGTGGAAAGGGGTAGGTAGACCTGTTCTCTGGAGGGCAGGTCTACCAATATAGTGGAAAGGGGTAGGTAGACCTGTTCTCTGGAGGGCAGGTCTACCAATATAGTGGAAAGGGGTAGGTAGACCTGTTCTCTGGAGGGCAGGTCTACCAATATAGTGGAAAGGGGTAGGTAGACCTGTTCTCTGGAGGGCAGGTCTACCAATATAGTGGAAAGGGGTAGGTAGACCTGTTCTCTGGAGGGCAGGTCTACCAATATAGTGGAAAGGGGTAGGTAGACCTGTTCTCTGGAGGGCAGGTCTACCAATATAGTGGAAAGGGGTAGGTAGACCTGTTCTCTGGAGGGCAGGTCTACCAATATAGTGGAAAGGGGTAGGTAGACCTGTTCTCTGGAGGGCAGGTCTACCAATATAGTGGAAAGGGGTAGGTAGACCTGTTCTCTGGAGGGCAGGTCTACCAATATAGTGGAAAGGGGTAGGTAGACCTGTTCTCTGGAGGGCAGGTCTACCAATATAGTGGAAAGGGGTGGGTAGACCTGTTCTCCAGAGGCCTGGTCTGCCAATATAGTGGAAAGGGGAGAGTAGACCTGTTCCCCATACGCATGGTCTACCCCTGCAGAGGACAACATTTTGTGTAATGGCATTTGACTTGATTCTGTTTTCTCTTATATTATTTTAACCATTCTTTAAATATAGTTTAAAAGAATTATTTCTGAGATTTTTATAAGGTTATGGAAATATTCTATAAAGATTTGCACAATAGTCAAATGTAGATTTGCTCATAAGTTTATTACTACTAGCTTTCTTTTCTGCTCATGATGTAAAATTTCTGCTCACAAGACTGTGGAACGTAGAGGGAACATTGGTGTGGGGATCTCAAAAATCTTTGTTTGTTGCCCATCAGCAGCTTAGAAACCAGGAGGGGGAAATGGAGGGGGAGGAATGCACACTGAGATCATTCCACTGGGCTTATGTCACTTCCAGCTAAAAATGGAAGTTAAATAGGGGGCACTGTAGCATTTTGCCAAAAAATCTAACCATAGAGTTTTGCGAAATCCTAGCGTGTCCCCTATGTCACTTCCCTTTTTTAACCAGAAGTGACATAAGAGCACTCGCACAACTCTGGTGACCAGATGCAAACCCCCCAGTTCTTTCCAGGGTTTGAGAGCTAAGACTTAGCAAACCTAACTGTAACAATCTTGTGTGTAGATTCAGGAGGGTAGCCGTGTTGGTCTGAAGCAACAGAACAACGTTTGAGTCCTAGGGTTGCCAAGTGTTACCTGTATCCGGAGGGTGGGACTCCCGGCTTGCTCCATAGAGTTTTCCCTCGGATGTCCATTGTCACCGGAACTCCTCTAAGGACGGTTCCGAATGCTCAACTCAGACTTATCTACGACAGTGGGCGTGGCGTGAGTAATTTTCCCGTGTATACAGAGGTCAGATTGGCCAACGAAACGCTCCTAATTCCCAGGAAGTGAGACAACACGCTAGGTTTAATGAATAAATGTTGCCTTTTACTAAGCAGTTTTCAAGCATACGAAAAACAGATGCACACACAGAATCACACAAGTTCCTTAGTTACAATAGTACATAGAAAGCAATCAGCA
>NW_015177132.1:20595-31596 GCF_001447785.1 Gekko japonicus
GGGAAGGGGCAATATGCAGATGCTCTGCCCTAACTTCAAAAGAGCCATGTGGCCAGGTGTGAAACCGTCGTTTCCATTGGCAACCTTTGACTTGCAGAGAGATGCGCCTGGTCCATGAGCAATAAAGGAAGTTTTCTTTGTGATGCCAATACCAGATAGGAGGCCGGGTTACGTGGTTTCCCACAGCTCAGCAATGGTGGGAAATCCTGTTGTTTCTCCAAGTCTCTCATCGTGCATAATGGCGCTGGTCTTCTTTGTCCAGAGGCACTCTGGGAAGGTGCAGGGAAGCACGTGTCATGTAGCAGGCAACACCAGCCCTGCTCATCCAGGTGCAGGCAGGAGATGTACAGCAAAGCATACAAACATTGCAGCAAACACAGCAGTAATCCATGAGTCCCAAATGCACAGACACACAGACATCTGACAGACACAGCATTAGCACAGTACAGACAAATGCAATTGCAAACACACATGGTTACACCGTGGCCCCACCCCCAGCGTGCCTGGCATCGTCACGTCACTTCCGGATGACGTGCATGTTGGGGTGGGGTTCCCCTCGGGGCCCGATCCACCGACGGTGAGGAACGGGCCTCTGGGGCGGGGGTTTCCCCACCCCCCGGGGGGACTTGGCAAGCCTATTGAGTCCAGTGGCACCTTTAAGACCAACAAAGTGTAATTCTGGATAGAAGCTTTCTGAGGAAGTATGCATGCACACAAAAGCTTATACCCCAAATTAAATTTTCTTGGTCTTAAAGGTGCCACTGGACTGAAGAAGAAGAAGAAGAGGAGGAGGAGGAGATTGGACTTATACCCCACTCTTCACTACCCAAAGGAGTCTCAGAGTGGCTTACAATCTCCTTTCACTTCCCCTCCCCACAACAGACACCCTGTGAGGCAGGTGGGGCTGAGAGAGAGCTCTCTCTCTCTCTCTCTCTCTCTCTCAGAGAGAGAGAGACCAGCTCTGAAAGAACTTATGAGGTCACACCAGCAGCTGCATGTGGAGGATTGGGGAATCAAACCACTCTTAACCACTACACCAAACTGGCTCTCAATCTTGTGTGTGCATGTTTTATTATGGTACCCCATTCAGACTCGTGAAGGGTAAAAATCCACAAACTGTATCTGAAAAGCTTATGTTTTTGCAAGTCTCCTTGCTGAATACTCAACAAAACACAGAGTATGCATCTGCCAGGATCTGAAGAAAAAACACATGTAAATTGTCCACCCTCATCTCGGTCCAATAAAAAAGGTAAAAGTTCCCTTGCTCGAAAGCCAGTCGAATCCAACTCTAGGGTTGCAGTGCTCATCTCCGTTCCAAAGCCGACGAGCCAGCGCCGTCCGAAGATATTTCCGTGGTCATGTGGCTGGCATGACTAAACACCAAGGCACACGGAACGCTGTTACCGTCCCACTGAAGTGGTACCTATTTATCTACTTGCAATTTCTTGCTTTCGAACTGCTAGGTTGGCAGGAGCTGGACCTAGAGACGGGCACTCACTCCGTCATGCGGCACACTCGGGTCTCAAACTGCTGCACTACCGACCTTCCACAGCCTGCAGTTCAGCGTCTTAACCACTTGACCCACCGCAGCTCCACTTGGTCCATTACCTTCCCTTAAAGACACAGCCCTTACACTTCCAAAGGGACATAAGAGAAGTCAATGTTGGATCAGGCCAATGGCCCATCCAGTCCAACACTCTGTGTCACACAGTGGTCAAAAAGACCAGTTGCCATCAGGAGGCCCAGCAGTGGGGCCAGGACACTAGAAGCCCTCCCACTGTCCCCCCCCAAGCACCAAGAATACAGAGCATCCCTTGCCCCAGACCGAGAGTTCCTATCTATACCTTGTGGCTATAGCCACTGATGGACCTCTGCTCCACTAGAGAACCACTAGAGATCCACTAGCTTAGGAGGGGGGCTCTTTAGACAGAGGATGAAGCCTGAGCTGCAAATCCTTTCCTG
Organism: Gekko japonicus; assembly: GCF_001447785.1. Classification (NCBI taxonomy): domain Eukaryota; kingdom Metazoa; phylum Chordata; class Lepidosauria; order Squamata; family Gekkonidae; genus Gekko; species Gekko japonicus. Next base: position 22,558 of record NW_015177132.1, read on the forward strand.
CTACTTATTCTTCCCCTCCCTCCACAGCGTGACTTCCTCTTTGGGTTGATGGGAACAGTCATGATCTGGGCTGTGCTACCAGAGGCCTACTATGGCCCAGAGAGCCTGGCTAGCAGTAGGTGAGGCTGGGCCTACAACTGTTGAATCTCCAAAGTCTCCAAAATAAATCCACGTTTAAGAGGTTAAAGTAAAGTTTATTCCAAAGCGTTTGAAAGAAGCAGGAACACTGAAATTGTTAGGAATGGACACAAACCCCAAAGGGCAACATAATAAAGAACTTTGAACCAAACTATAACCAATAGATCCCTTTCCCGCCGGCGCGAATATTGGGGGGGGGGACGTGCAGATCTGTCCTCACAGAGGAGGGAGAGCTTGTACCTGAATAAAACTTGGTCTTAAAGGTGCCACTGGACTGTTTTGGACTGGGGGGCTGGGGGGGGGGCTCTGCAGCTTACCTGGCTGCTTCTTGCTCTGGTTGAGGGCTGCTGGGAGAAGTGGGTGGGGCTTGTTGCATGCCCGCCATCTGGGCTTTTTACTGCCGGAGCTCCGCTCCTATGCGCTTCTGCAGGAAATGAACCCTTGTCTTCAGACAGTGGTCAATCAGTTCCCCCGGAGTGCCAACAACAGGGCATAGAGGCTGAGACCTTCCCCTGATGTTGCCTCTTGGCTCTGAGATTCAGAGGGCTAGTGCCTCTGAATGTGGAGGTTCACCTCAATCACCATGGCTAATAATAGACCTCTCCTCCATGAATCTGTCTAATCCCATTTTTAAAAAGAAAAAGAAAAAAAAAAGCAAAATCCGCTAGGAAAAACACCATCAAAGAATGCCAAAATATATGAACTCTATTTAATAATTATAACATTGGTGGTGCCACAACATCAAAATAAGTGCATACTAACACTATGAAGAAGGCAGAGTACAATGTTTTCTCCTTCAAAGATAAATATTAGTCCATGTAGTCCATTCAACACAGTAGGACGAATTCACGTTTTCAAAGCATTTTCAAAAACAGCCTTCGCAAAAACACCCGTTCCAAATACTTAAAGGAGACATTTCCATCAACTTCTTCAGTTTGCCAGCTGTGTAGTTGGAACCTGATTTCAACAATTTCTCCTGACAACAAGGTACATAGTGTGAAGAGTGAATTGTAAGTTCCCATTTTAAAGTTCCCATTGTAATCGTAAGTTCCTGTTTTAACCCCATTTTAAAGCTGCTTATGCTTTTGGCCATCACAACATCATTTTCAAGTAGGGGAGGCTGGATTTTTTTTTGTAGTTTCCCTGATGGAAGTTTCTCAGAGTCACTATTTGGAACTCCCTGCTGAGGGAGTTCCATCTGGCCACCGTTTTAATCAATTTCCTCCATTTTATGACATTTCGTTCCCCAAAAAGTCTTTCTCTGCTTTTAAGCGAACATCTGTCTTGAAAACTAGTCTTGTGATTCTTCAAGTATCTCCTGTGAGTAACAAAAGTGGTTATAAATTTGCTTCTGTGTACTTTTACCATTTTTTTTACCCATACAGATGCCTTGTGCTAAATAATAACCTCAGTCTATCACGCTTTTAAAAGAAAAAAAGATACTGCATTGATTTGAGGTGAAATGCAGTCTCCGCTACTATATATATGGCCATGTGTCGTTTTGGACATTGCTTTGAATGCTTATATTGAGAAAGGCTGATGAATGAAATTTCCCTCTGATATATGAGGGTCAAGCTAACAAAATAAGTTATAAATACAAATATTTATTATGTTGTACACATTGGTAAAAGATAAAATAAGTTAAAAGAAATTATCCAAATACCAGACTCTTAAAAACGTTTTATACACAGAGCTGAAAGTTTTACATATACAATTTTCATCAGAAGTTGTTTGGAGATCGATCCCAGGTAATTGATCTTAAGAATGTTGTGATCAATTGTCAATTCTTACTGAATGACTCAGTAGTGGAAATTACTAGAGCAATTGCAGCATTTTTGGAAGAAATTCTTAAAGCCAAATCATAGAATCATAGATTTGGAAGGTACCTCCAGGGTCATCTAGTCCAACCCCCTGCACAATGCAGGAAAATCACAAATACCTTTCCCTCCACACCTGCAATGACTGCTGTTTCACATCCAGAAGATGACAAAGGAAAAAAACCCTACAGGATTGTTTCCTGACCCCAAAGTGGCGATCAGCATTTCCCTGGGCGTGTAAAAAAGGGCCACATGAACTAAGCACTGAGGCAACCCTTCCTGCCCTCCCTCTCATGATCTGCCTAAGATGTTGTAAATTAATTCTTATATAATCTTACATTCCTATGTATGTTTTAACCTATATATGGATTTTAATTTTATATATTGACCCTAAACGTTATGTTAAATTTACTGTGCCAATAGAGGTATTGCATTGTATTGTATTGGGTAACCCGGACACCCTGGAAACAATAATCAAGTGCCTGATTATCTGTATTTTTCCTGGCATCCTAAAAGAGGGTCATCAGTCAATGTGTACATATGCAAAGCAGTCAGGGACTCAACATCGACTGGTAACCCCAGGTCCCAAAGATATTAAATTTGCTGTTACCAGGGCCAGGGTGTTTTCGGTAGTGGCTCCGACCTGGTGGAATGAGCTCCCGGAGGAGATCCGGGCTTTGCGGGACCTGGCGCAGTTCCGCAGGGCCTATAAGACGGAGCTCTTCCGCCAGGCTTTTGAGTAGGAGCCGCCACCATCACTATACCACCACCGTACCACCACCACTAAATGGAGTGGGTGTCACCAGCGAACAAGATGGCCCTGGGAGGAAGGACGGATCACACTGTACCACCTGGAGTCTACCGTGTCACTCTGGGACCACTTTGTCATGTGTGACCCCATCAGTTATTTGTGACATCTAGAGCACTTTTATTTTTTATATGAATGGTTGTTTTATGGCTTGTTTTATCCTGTTTTTACCTGTCATATTTTGGCATATGTGCCTCATTTGTTAGCCCCCCTGAGCCCATCCGGGGAGGGCGGGGTATAAATTTAATAAATAAATAAATAAATATCAATTCCTTAAGGGTTAGATCTTCCAGGATGATCGTTCCTGCATCTTCCGGTTACCTTTCATGGCCATTCAGCCTACTGCAGATTGCGAGCTGTGTGTTTTAGTTCACAGCATTATCTGCAGCAACATAACTTCACCATTGAATAGAAAACCTTTCTCTCTGTGTGTCTCGCTCTCTTTCTCTCTGGTTGTCGGCGGACTCCAATAATCTTCCAGCAACGACCTTGGGGGACCAAACATTTGTCTTGATTTAAGTGCCATTAGCCATATTTTCTTGCCTCCCTCCCCTTTCTTTCTCCCCTCCCACTCCCAGAAAGCAAAACACTTAGGTAGCTGGCAAAAGTGGAGGGGGGGGGGAGGGATCAGGATAAAAATCTAACTGTTGGCCACGTTGTACTTTATGTGGCCCTATCTGTGTGCCAGCTGAGGGTTGAGAACGTTATCTATTAAAAGGTTTTCATTACGGAATAACGCGAACACCGGCCACAGTAATTACAAAATCAATAATTCGTAATAAATATGTCCTCCTTATATAATTGCTAAATGATCACAAAACGAATATTAGGAACTCGTCAGAATGGGGGAAGGTTGCCACTAAAGAGTTACTATATTATACCAGATTGTTCAGGTCTTAAAACGCCCAGGCTCAAATGAAGAACGGTTCCATCCTTGTCAGATTTAAATGCTTATTGTTTCGGTATGTGCTATCTCTAGAAGGAGGAGGAGGAGGAGGAGGAGGAGGAGGAGGAGATTGGATTTATACCCTGCCCTTCACTCGGAATCTCAGAGCAACTTACAAATTCCTTTCCCTTCCCCTCCCCACAACAGACACCCTATGAGGTAAGTGGGGCTGAGAGAGCGCTTTCAAGAACTGCTCTTTCAAGGACAGCTCTGGCAAAACTACGTCTTGCCCAAGGTCATCCAGCAGCTGCAAGTGTAGGAGTGGGGGATCAAACCCAGTTCTCCTAGATCAGAGTCCGTGCACTTAACCACTACACCAAACTGAGAAGGAGAAGAGGAAGAGGAGGAGGTAATTGTTGTACAATTACCAATATGTAAGTATTGATGTTTATATATATATATTATATTACTATTAAGCTTATAGGCTCTTGGTTAGAAGAAGATGTTTATCGAAATGGCATCGCATTCCGGAGACCACCGTCCCGTCGTTGTCATCTTCTATCTTTTTGTACCTGAATTTACAACTTGAATGTATCATTATTATTTTTGTACATATCATATTTACAACTGTACGGTTTTCGTTAAAGAAATATTGAGCGCACTGTGTACAGTTCTTGTAGTTTAATTTTTGCAGTTCCACTGCAGGCCTGATGGAAGCCCTCTGGGGGTCTGATCCGGCCCCCGGGCCACATGTTTTACACCCCTGCTTTATCGTGTTTTACTCAGCAGAATGTGGGATATTTCTCTTTAAGCATACACACACACATAGAGTGGAACAGTGCCCATCCCTGGCCAATAGATCTCAAATATATATATATTTTTTAAAAAATTCTTCACTCCTAAATCAATTTAGCCTTAAGCTCAATTTTCCTCAGCCAAACGCTCCACTTGATAAACTCCTCAGGGCTACCTCTCTGGACAGCTTTGTTAAACCTAATTTTATTAAAGTTAGGCTATGAAAATCTTGTTTGCATAATTATCTACATTAAATATTTCTACCTTTTCCTTTGGAGACCTCGTTTGCAATCACTTCAGTCCCCCCCTCCCTCTTCTCCTGCTTTTCAGAAACTAGACTGAAATGAAGTCTGTGGGCCAATGAAGACTCATGGTGGCGGGGCCTGGTTTTCACAGCTCGTCTGTTGTAAGCAGCCTGAGAAATAAGGCTCAGCCAAAGGAACCCACATCATTCATTCATTCATACATGCATTCCCCTTCCCCTTCCTTACTGGGACTCAAGGTGAATCATTCATTCATTCACTCACTCCATTCATTAATTCATCTATATTGCCCTTCCTCACTGGGACTCAAGGTGGATCATTCATTCATTCATTCATTCCCTCACTCACTTTATTCATTCATTAATTCATCTATATTGCCTTTCCTCACTGGGACTCAAGGTGGATCATTCATTCACTCACTCACTCACTCACTCCATTCATTCATTCATTCATCTATATAGCCCTTCCTCACTGGGACTCAAGGTGGATCATTCGTTCACTCACTCACTTCATTAATTAATTAATTAATTCATTCATTCATTCATCTATATTGCCCTTTCTCACTGGGACTCAAGGTGGATCATTCACTCACTCACTCATTCACGCCATTCATTCATTCATTCATTCATTCATTCATTCATTCATCCATCCATCCATCCATCTATATTCCCCTTCCACACTGGGACTCAAGGTGGATCATTCATTCATTCACTCTCCTTCCTCACTGGGACTTAAGGAGGATTAAAAAGGTTGGGGACCCCGGGTTTATTGAATGCCTCATTATATTGATTCCATTGACTCATGCTGTGGCGTCTACCTTGGGTCCCTGTGAGAAAGGCAGAGGATAAATAAATAAAATTCCTCCCAGATATGTTTAGATTTTTGGGTGGTTTTTTTTTGCTGTGTTTGGATTTATACCCCGCCCTTCACTACCCAAAGGAGTCTCAGAGCGGCTTGCAATACCCTTTTCCTTCCCCTCCCCACAACAGGCACCCTGGGAGGTTGGTGTATATAGGTATATATGAGCACAGAAGGAACTGCCTTATATCAAGTCCGACAGAAGATGAAAGGCCGTGGCACAGCAATATATGTAAACAAGAAAAAAAAGGCATGAGCCAAATTCTAACACCAAAAATCCATGATTTAATAAATTATATAGACATGACACACGTAGTACTCAGAACAAATTTTCCTATGACACAATAAATAGACAGGTAGAAATTCACAGGTAAAATTAGTCTCAGGTAGAAATTCACAGGTGGAGTTTTCCCGAAAACCAGGGCTATTTTGGGGGAGGAAGGCACAGGAATGGAGTTCCGGCTGGCTCCCAAGTTGGCCAAGCCCACCAGGAACTCATTAGCATAATAGCCCACACCCAACAGCAGAAATCCATTAGGATTGAGAGCCAGTTTGGTGTAGTGGTTAAGTGTGTGGACTAATCTGGGAGAACCAGGTTTGATTCCCCACTCCTCCACTTGCACCTGCTGATGTGACCTTGGGTCAGTCACAAGCTCTGGCACAGCTGTCCTTGAAAAAGGGCAGTTTGTGTCAGAGCTCTCTCAGCCCCACCCACCTCCCAGGGTGTCTGTTGTGGGGAGGGGAAGGGAAAGGAGATTGTAAGCCACTCTGAAACACCTTCGGGTAGGGAAGGGTGGCGTATAAATCCAATCTCTTCTTCTTCTTCTTCTTCATTCGGGGTGTGTGGCCTAACATGCAAAGGAGTTCCTGCTACAAAAAAAGGCCCTGGGTTTTGACAGCAAACAAGGTAAACAGAATAACAAGCAAAAGGTGGGTGTGGCTGGATAACCACACTTCTGGTAACATGGGGGTGCAGCCTAATGTGCTAATGAGCTGTGCTGGCAGGGGTGTGGCCTATTATGCGAATGAGTTCCTGCTGGGTTTTTTCTACAAAAAAATCCCCGCCGAAAACAATTTGTATAATAAATTCAAAAATGTCCTTGAACTGTAAGGATGTAGTAATGTATCTGCCAGGTGACTCGACGGACCCCGGAGTATAAATCTGTTTCAGTCATTTTTTTTTCCAAGAATCATGCTAGATTCGACACTTCAAAGACACAGGTAGACATCCATAAAGTATATTATCTCAAGTCCAGGCATTTATCCATCTAGCTCTCTCGCTCGCTCGCTCTCCCCCAATTGACAGCTGTTGTTCCAGGATCTCATCTCTTCTCACTGGAAAAGCCACTAATGCTAGGAAAAGCTGAAGGTAGCAGGCAAAGAGGAAGACCCAAGATGAGATGGGCTGAATCCATCTAGGAAACCTTGGCCCTCAGTTTGCAAGACCTGAACAAGGCCCTTACAGAGAGGATGTTTTGGAGGTCATTAACTCATATGCAGGGGTCATTTCCTGTGGGAGCGCACCGGAGCGGCGATCCAGCAGTAAGGAGCCCAGGGGGGCGGGCACATGCAACAAGCCCCACCCCTGGCTCCCAGCAGCCCTCAGTCGGGCGACGAGGAGCAAGAAGCAGCCAGGTAAGTTGCAGAGCCCCCCCCCCCGGCCAACCTTCAGGTACAAGCTCTTCCTCCTTTGTGAGGGCAGATCTGCACGTTCCCCCCCCCCCCATAGCTAGCAATCCAAAACAGTCCAGTGGAGCCTGAGCAGTGGGTGTTGCCTTCTGATGCACTTCCAGTGATGCCAGGGGGTGTGGCATATGCAAATAAGTTATGCGAATTAGTCATGCTAATGAGCTCCTGCACCTCTTTTTCTACTAAATGACCCCTGCTCATATGTGTGTGTGTGTTAAGTGCTGTCAAGTCATTTCTGACTTCTGGCGGCGCGATGAATTAATGACTTCTGAAACATCCTGTCATTCACAGCCCTGCTCAGGTCTTGCAAACTGTGGGCCGTGGCTTCCTTTGTTGGGTCAACCCATCTCATCTTGGGCCTTCCTCTTTTCCTGCTGCTTTCAACTATTTCTAGCATGATTGTCTTTTCTCCAATGACTCTTGTCTTTGCATCATGTGATGAAAGTACAATATCCTCAGTCAGGGCTATTTTTGGACAGGAACGCACAGGAACAGTGTTCCGGCTGGCTTCCAAGTTGACCACACCCAGAAGGAACTCATTAGCATAATGGGCCACACCCAACAGCAGAAACTCATTCGGATTGGCTACATTAGGGGTGTGTGGCCTAACATGCCAAAGAGTTCCTGCTACAAAAAAGCCCTGGGTTTTGACAACAAACAAGGTAAACAGAATAAGAAGAAAAAGGTGGGTGTGGCTGGATGAGCACACTTCTGGTAACATGGGGGTGCAGCCTAATGTGCTAATGAGCTGTGCTGTCAGGGTGTGGCCTAATATGCTAATGAGTTCCTGCTGTTGGGTGTGGCCTATTATGCTAATGAGTTCCTGCTGGGCTTTTTCTGCAAAAAGAGCCCTGGCCTCAGTTAAGTCCTTTTGGCAGTCCACGGTATTAGTAAAACTCCCCTCCAACATCACATTTCAAATCAATCCGATTTCTTCCTTTCTATCGGCTTTCTTCCTTGCCCAACTTGCATATCCATACCGTTAAATACTGGGTTCCATGGATGGTTCGACCCCAAGCTTAGTGATCAGCTCTGCTTTATTAGTGATTCAGCCAGAACAAGACAAAAACCCAGAACAGCCCTGTATAAGTAGCATGCAAACTCCACCCACTTCCCAAACAACCACCAATGATAGACTAGTGTCAGAACCATTACTTCCTCATTGGTCACCTATTGGGCTATTGTTCTAGAGCTCCAAGCTCAGCCAGTCTCTGCATAACAATGGGGAATACAAGGGTATGACTTATCTTGATCTTGGTTGCCAGTGACACCTCCTTACACTTAAGAATCTTTTCTTGCTCCTTTGTGGCTACCCTTCCCGGACGCAATCTCCGTCGGAGTTCTTGGTTGCAGTCTCCCTTTGGGTTGATGATGGAGTCAAGGAAGAGAAGATCACACATTATTTCAACTTCCTCATTACCCACCTTAACTTTGTGTAATTCCCTATTAGTTCATGGGGTTGCCAAGTTGGAAGCAACTTGACAACCCTTGTCACGCATGGAGAAAAATACAAGTTCATAAAAACATCAGCACATAAGAAGAGCCCTGCTGGATTAGACCAATAGTCCACCTAGTCCAGTATCCTGTCTTATACAGGGGCCAGTGAATTCCTCTGAAGGGCCAACAACAGGGCAGGGAGGCCAAAGCCTTCGGAACACCATCAGAAGAGCCCTGCTGGATCAGACCAATGGTCCATCCAGTCCAGCATCCTGTTTCACACAGTGGCCAAGCAGTTCCTCTGAATGGCCAACAACAGGGCATATGAGGCCGAGGACTTCCCCTGAT
>NW_015177132.1:32200-36960 GCF_001447785.1 Gekko japonicus
CCAATTCCCTCTTATAAGAACATAAGAGAAGCCAATGTTGGACCAGGCCAGTGGCCCATCCAGTCCAACACTCTGTGTCACACAGTGGCCAAAAATACCAGGTGCCATCAGGAGGTCCTCCAGTGGGGCCAGACTCTAGAAGCCCTCCTGCTGTGGCCCCCCAAGCACCAATAATACAGAGCATCACTGCCCCAGACAGAGTGTTCCACCTATACTTTGCAGCTAATAGCCACTGATAGACCTCTGCTCCATATGTTAATCCAATCCCCTCTCGAAGCTGTCTATGCTTATAGCTGCCACCACATCCTTCGGCAGTCAGTCCCACATGGGTGAAGATGCACTTCCTTTTATCTCTTCTAAGCCTACTGCTCATTAATTTCATGGAGTGCCCATGAGTTCTTGTACTACAAGAAAGGCAGGGAATCAGTTCCTCTGGAAGGCCAACAACAGGGCACAGAGGCCAAGGCCTTCTCTTGATGTTGCCTCCTGGCTCTGGGATTCAGAGGTTTAGTGCCTCTGAGTGTGGAGGTTCCCCTCAGCCACCATGGCTAGTAGCCATTGAGAGACTTCTCCTCCGCGAATTTATGTAGTCCCCTTTCCAAGGTGTTTAATCCTGTGGCCATCACTACGTCCTCCGGCAGTGAATTCCACATTTTAAACACTTTCTGTGTAAAGTCGGATTTCCTTTTGTCCACCCTGAACCTACTTGCCCATCAGTTTCATGGGTCGCCCTCGAGTTTTAGTATTTGGGGAGAGGGAGACAAAGTTCTCTTTGCCAACTCTCCCCACCCCATGCATCATTTTATCAACCACTATCATGTCCCCCCCCCCTTATATGTGGTGGCGGCTACAAGCATGGACGGCTTCAAAAGGGAATTAGATAAGCATATGGAGCAGAGGTCCATCAGTGGCTATTAGCCACAAGGTATAGATAGGGGCTCTGGGGCAAGTGATGCTCTGTCTTCTTGGTGCTTGGGGGGGGGGCAACAGGGGGAGGGCTTCTAATGCCCTGGCCCCACTGGTGGACCTCCTGATGGCACTGGTGTTTCTGGCCACTGTGTGACACAGAGTGTTGGACTGGATGGGCCTTTGGCCTGATCTAACATTGGCATCTCTTATGTTCTTATGTTCTTATCTCTTTTCTAAACTGAGAAGTCCCAGCCTCTTCAGGCTTTCCTCATAGGGAAGGGGCTCCAACCCCTGAACCATCTTGGTTGCCCTCCTCTGCACTTCTTCCAACTCTGCAATGCCCTTTTGGAGATGACGGGGACCAGAACGGTACACAGTATCCCAAATGAGGTCCTTCACAGCTCCCGCTACCTGAGACCTTACTGAAGATGCCAGGAACTGAACTCGGGGCCTTCTGTGTGCGCAGGAGGTGTGCCGCATCTCAGCCACAGCCCAACCGCCACTGCTAAGTATGTTTAGCCGTGGTTTGACACCTGCACTTCTTCCAGGCTCCCTTAAATGCCCCCTCCCTTGAATATGCAAGCTTGACAATCGGCTTCAGTCGCCTCCTCGTCCTGCGGTGTGTGGAGAGAAGGAGCGTCTGCCTGTGAAGCAGAGAGTGGTGTTTTATATTGACTGAGACAACCATAACCACCTCCAGGGGATCAGCTGCCATCCCAGTAATTCCACATCTCATCCAATTTGTGAATGAAATGTGGCTCGTGAAGTTTTGATGTAAGAGGAGAGAAACAGAGAGAGAGAGAGAGAGAGAAGGAGGGAGAGCGAGAGGGAGAGGGGTATGGCCATCTGAAATAGATCTGTCAAAGATAACACAACACAAATTGCATTGATTTTTTTTTTTTGCAAATTTTGATGTTCCTATCTAAATGTGCATACTGTATGAAGGAAGAGGAGGAGGAGGAGGAGGAGGAAGTAGCGCTTACAGGGAATGTTTGCAGGCACTCTGTGTGAGCTTCAGCCCAGATCAGGGGTCTCTGAATTTTGAGGCTGTGAGCACCATAGGAACATAAGAAGATAAGAAGAGCCCTGCTGGATCAGACCAATAGTCCATCTAGTCCAGCATTCTGTCTCACGCAGTGGCCAACCAGTTCCCCAGTTTGGTGTAGTGGTGAAGTGCATGGACTCTAATCTGGGAGAACCGGGTTTGATTCCCCATGCCTCCACTTTTACCTGGCTGGATGACCTTGGGCAAGCCATAGTTCTGATAAGAGCTGTCCTTGAAAAAGAGCAGTTTCTGTCAAGAGCTCTCTCTGCCCCACCTCCCTCACAGGGTGTCTGTTGTGGGGAGGGGAAGGGAAAGGAGTTTGTAAGCCGCTCTGAGACACCTTTGGGTAGTGAAGGGTGGTATATAAATACAATCTCCTCTTCTTCATCTGGGGCCAACAACAGGGCGTAGGGGCCGAGGGCTTCCCCTGATAACAACATCAGAAGAGCCCTGCTGGGTCAGACCAGTGAGGGTCCATCTAGTCCAGCATCCTGTCTCACACAGTGGCCAACCAGTTCCTCTGGAGGGCCAACAAACAGGGCAGAAATCCCGAGGGCTTCCCCTGATAACAACATCAGAAGAGCCCTGCTGGGTCAGACCAGTGAGGGTCCATCTAGTCCAGCATCCTGTCTCACACAGTGGCCAACCAGTTCCTCTAGACAGCCAACAACAGCGCACAGAGACTGAGGCCTTCCCCTGAAGTTGCCTCCTTGCTCTGGGATTCAGAAGATTCGTGCCTCTGAATGTGGAGGTTCCCCTCAGTCACCATGGCTAGTAGCCATTGATAGACTTCTCCTCCATGAATCTATCTAATCCCCCTTTAAAGCTGTTTATTCCTGTGGCCATTGCTACATCCTCCGGCAGCAAATTCCACATTTTAATCACTCAAAACACAACCTAAAACTAGCTGCTACAGGAGGTAGAGCCAAATGACATACCTCTTTCCTTTTATCTCCTGGAAAGAAGGACATCCTGAAGGGAGAATGGAACCACACACTGACTACAGGAATCTCTGTGGCTTCCAGTCATAAGAACATAAGAGAAGCCAGTGTTGGATCAGGCCAATGGCTCATCCAGTCCAACACTCTGTCACACAGTGGCCGAAAATACCAGGGGCCATCAGGAGGTCCAGCAGTGGGGCCAGGACACTAGAAGCCCTCCCACTGTTGCCCCCCCTCCAAGCACCAAGAAGACAGGGCATCACTTGCCCCAGCCTGAGAGTTCCTATCTATACCTTGTGCCTCATAGCCACTGATCTATACCTTGTGCCTATCTATACCTTGTGCCTCATAGCCACTGTGCCTCCATATGTCTATTTAATTCCCTCTTGAAGCTGTCCATGCTTGTAGCCACCGCCACCTCCTGTGGCAGTGAATTCCATGTGTTAATCACTCTTTGGGTGAAGAAGAACTTCCTTTTATCCGTTCTAACCTGACTACTCAACAATAGTTCTGGCACAGCTGTTCTTGAAAAAGAACAGTTTCTGTCAGAGCTCTCTCAGCCCCACCTACCTCACAGGGTGTCTGTTGTGGGGAGGGGAAGGGAAAGGAGTTTGTAAGCTGCTCTGAGACACCTTTGGGTAGTGAAGGGCGGGGTATAAATACAATATCTTCTTCTTCTTCTTCTTCTTCTTCTTCTTCTTCTTCTTCTTTTTCTTCTTCTTCTTCTGGCATTCACACAGTGGCCAAATGGTTACTCAGTCCTCTCTAATAATCACCACAAATGATGGTTTTATTGTGGTGTTTCTGATCATTTCTAGAGAGGTATGATGTCACTTCCGCATCCCCCCCCAAGTGACATCATGCCACTGACCCAGAAGCCATTTTCCCCCTTTCTCCTGCTGGCTGTCGGAGTACCAGCAGGCAAGGCTCACCAGGGACCGGTCAGCTCCTGTCCCCAGTGGGCTGGTGATGTGAAAAACCCTAACTGAGCCAATCAGGAGACAGGAAGGGGAGTATTTGAAAATAGTAGGAAGTCCCTAGTCTCACTATGCTAACTAGTTGTCCCCTCTGCTGCCCCCTGCTGGATGTTCCTGTTATTTTTTTCTATCTATGCACGATAGACCTTGCCCATTCCAACAAATTCAAGGTGCTTCGAAACCCTATATCTTTATTATTTTATTTATTTTATTAAATTTTTATCCCACCCTCCCCGCCGAGGCAGGCTCAGGGTGGCTTACAATCCATACACGTGCATGCAAATAGATGCATGCATTAAAACTCTGCAATATACTAAGAACAAAATGAGTTAAAATCCAAATATATAAAACCATTATTACTCAGAGCATAAGCACAGTGCAAGACGGCAGCGTTTTCTCAACATCTACTTCAAGCTGTTGGTCATCAGGTTGGCAATGATGTGGGTGTTTGGCCCGGGGCCATGATGTTAAACTGCACGGCCTGGTGTACATCCAATAACAGTTATTGGCCCTCCTTCTAGTGTTGTTTATGTGTTTTAATTAAATTATTGTATAATTTAACTGTATATTAAATTATTCAAAGGTTTATTTTTTTTTAAAAAACTCCACTGCCTTGTGGACTCTGATTGGTTGGAATGGAAAGGCAGTATAGAAATGTTTCAAGTAAATACCTACAGGACCGCCTTTCCCTGTACATACCCCAGAGAGCACTATGGTCTAGGTCTCAAAATTGCTTGACCCTCCCTGGCCCGAGGGAGGCCAGGCTAGCTGCTACTAGGGACGGGGCCTTTTCGGTGGCGGCCCCTACCTGGTGGAACAAGCTCCCGGAGGAGATCAGGGCCCTGTGGGACCTCTCACACTTCTGCAGGGCCTGCAAGACGGAGCTCT
>NW_015177132.1:37100-91294 GCF_001447785.1 Gekko japonicus
ATCTGACTGAATTTTTAACCGCTGCTGGCACTTTGTAATGTATTATTTTAACTGTGATGTTTTAATTACGTATTGTGTATGTTTTTATTTTGTATTTATGTTATTGGGAGCCGCCCTGAGCCTGCTTTGCGGGGAGGGTGGGGTATGAATTTGACAATAAATAAATAATTAAAAAAAAATAACTTCATCAGTTTCTAGGTCAGATCCTGGCTTGTGTTCTTCTCTGTATGAAAGCTCTGTTGGATCTGCCCTTAGCTCCATCCACCCCTGATCCCAACCAGGAGAGGGCTTGCGTTTTCCGCTTCCAGGTACTCGGATGAGTTTGCTTTGGAGACCCGGAGTTTAAATATCCCATTATTTTCCATGCCAACAAATGTACCATTTCTCTGCGCAGCAGCCTTTCTTCCTTTCTCCTTTTCTAGACAGAGCACATAAGATTTAATTTCCTGACCTCTTCCACTGATTTATAGTAGTCATTTTTCCACAACATTAGACTGTGTAATCTATTTTAGAGGAACCTCATAGAGCCAAACTGATATTTTATAGTTTCCCTTCCTTTTTTTTTTTTCACCCTCTTTGAAAACCCAGCAACTACAATGGGAACATATTTCTGGAAAGCTTATAGTCAAGATGATACTAGGGTGGTAGCAGGAGAGAGAGAGAGAGAGAGAGACCGAGACCGCTTCCTGATCAAATGCAAGGGAGCCTTATGGGGGTGTAGATTTATATATTTCCTTCATTTCTATCTTGCCTTTCTCACCAATGGGGATGCAGAACAGCTTACACTGTTTTCCTCACCTTCATTGTATCCTCACAACAGTCCTGTGAGGCAAGAAGATGAAGATGATGATGATGATGAAGAAGAGACTGGATTCATAGCCCGCCCTTCACTTCCCAAAGGAGTCTCAGAGTGGCTTACAAACTCCTCTCCCTTCCCCTCCCCACAACAGACACCCTGTGAGGTAGGTGGGGCTGAGAGAGCTCTGACAGAAACTGCTCTTTTTCGAGAACAGCTCTGACAGAACTATGGCTTGCCCAAGGTCATCCAGCAAGTGCAATTAGAGGAGTGGGGGAATCGACCCCGGTTCTCCCAGATTGGAGTCCGTGCACTTAACCACCACACCAAACTGGCTACCCCAGTTGCACTTTTACTTTTTGGTAAAATGTTCAGGGAAAGGCACTGTCAGATGTACATTAGAAACCACTCTCCCCAAAGTACTGCCCCATATCATTTATCTGGTCCATAACCCCCCCCCCCCGCTTCTGGAGGTCCTTATTGGAGCTACTGAAACTCCCTGTCCCCACAGGGGAATTGGTAGTCCTCGCCATATATAAAGTATTGTTATATATAAAGTATTGCATGTGTATATGAATCCATAGAATTTTTTTGTATGGTGTGTGTTTTGAATGTCCTTTGGGTTGGTGTGTGTTTTACATTTCGAAAGGATTTTGTATCTTTTTATTTGGGCTTTTTTTTTGCAATTGTGCTTGGAGACACGCACACAGAGACATATTTGTTTTTTTCTGCAACTTCTCGCTTTTAGGTTATGAAAATTGTATTCCCTGGTACAGATGCTAGATGTGCAAAATGTTCCCATGACGTGCAGAAAAGCATGGGGTGCTTAAGTGTTCACATTGCTAGCTCGTGAAAACGGCTGCACCTTTGCAAAGAATATCAGGAAACTGTTTTTGTTAAAGCGTGGGAATGCTTTGTAGCCATTTTGCTACGGTATAAACAGGACACCTGCAAACACCTTAAGCCTACCCAAAAGGAATCAAGTGTGGTCTCATTGATTTAACACTCCGGAGGGAGTGGAATGAAAGATGCGATTGAATTACAAAGACACTAATGGGTGTTACCTTAGAGTCTGCGGGATTCTTTCTTATTCAGTTTCTGATGGGATTCACTTTTACAAACTATACCCTTCTGTTTCTGGAATAAATGCACAGCCTACCGCGGAAGTGTTAGGAGATACCCACCCCCAGTCTTAGTAGCAGTCATAAGAGCATAAGAAGATGGACCAGTGGCCCATCTAGTCTAGCCTCCTGTCTCACACAGTGGCCAACCAGTTCCTCTGGAGGGCCAACAACAGGGCAGAAAGGCCGAAGCTTTCATAAGAACATCAGAAGACCCCTGCTGGATCAGACCAGTGAGGGTCCATCTAGTCCAGCATCCTTTCTCACACAGTGGCCATCCAGTTCCTCTGGTTGGCCAACAATAGGGAGTGTGGGTGACAGGGTTGAACACACACCCACACATCCAAAAAATCTCACGACAGCATGCAGGAGGTCCCAGTTGCAATCCCTGGCTTCTCCAGGTAAAAGGGCCAGGCAGTAGGTGATGCGAAAGACCTTTCTCTGCCTGAGAACCGGGAGAGCCTCTGCCAGTCTGAGTAGACAATACTGACCTTGATGGATCTATGGTCTGACATAGCATAAGGTAGGTTCCCTCCACGCTGTGGGGTCTTGTGAGCAAAAATTCTATTTTGTGAGCGACTGGCATTAAAGTTGTGAGCGAGCAATTTGGTTACTGCATAGATTAGTCTGCTCTGGAGCCATCCTTCCTGAGCTAAGACAAAAATGTGTGAGCAGGAGGCTAAATAACTGTGAGCTAGCTTCACACTAACTCAGCTAAGACGGAACACTGAGCATAAGGTAGGTTCATGTGTGCAGTGCAGCCAAAATGTCACTGAAATTAAACTCCCGAGGGTTGATGGGAAACCCCAGGAACATCGCAAGGGCAGAGACGGCGGGATGGGTTGTATCCAGACAGTGGTCATTTTTCTACCAATCTTCTGCCATTGAATGGAACGATTCTCAATTCCCTTCTTCCACCGTATTCACCATGTTGTGCCAAGCAGTGTTCCTAAGGATCATTCATACCCAGAAGGTGCAATGGGCTACAGCAGAAGGAAGAAGGAGGAAAATTTCATTCTATGAGCAAAGCTACTGTTGATGTTATTGTGATGATGGTGGTGGTGGTGATGAATTGCTAGTCCAGCATCCTGTCTCACACAGGGGTCAACCAGTTCCTCTGGATGGCCAACAACAGGGCAGAGAGGCCGAGGCCTTCATAAGAATATCAGAAGAGCCCTGCTGGATCAGACCAGTGGTCCATCTAGTCCAGCATCCTGTCTCACACAGTGGCCAACCGGTTCCTCTAGAGGGCCAACAGCCAACAACAGGGCAGAGAGGCCGAGGCCTTCCCCTGAGAAGAACATCAGAAGAGCCCTGCTGGATCAGACCAGTGGTCCATCATGTCCAGCAACCTGTCTCACACAGTGGCCAACCGGTTCCTCTAGAGGGCCAACAGCCAACAACAGGGCAGAGAGGCCGAGGCCTTCCCCTGAGAAGAACATCAGAAGAGCCCTGCTGGATCAGACCAGTGGTCCATCATGTCCAGCAACCTGTCTGACACAGTGGTCAAGGGCCAACAACAGGGCATAGAGGCCAAGGCCTTCTCCTGATGTTGCCTCCTGGCACTGGGATTCAGTGGTTGACTGCCTCTGAACATGGAGGACCTTTACGGTTACATATTTGACTCACAGATAGTGTTTTGCAATTCAAGATCCAGCCAGGTTCTTGGGAATTGCAGAGGTATCTTCGCAAGTTTCTTGCTGTTCCAAGCAACACAGGTAATTTGCACAGGTAATTATGGTTGCAACCAGTGTTGCCTCTAAGCTGAGTTAGTGTGAGCTAGCTCACTGTTTTTGAGACTCCAGCTCACATATTTTTGCCTTAGCTCCAGAGCAAACTAATTAATGAAGTAGCCAAATCGCTTGCTCACAACTTTAATGCCAGTAGCTCACAAAGTAGAATTGTTGCTCACAAGGCTCTACAGCTTAGAGGGAGCATTGGTTGCAACTGTACAAAATGGTTCACAAACTTACTTGAATAAATGGAGAGCGGCTGCCAGTCGGGTCAGACAATACTGAGATTGATGGCCCGATGGCCTGAGTGTTAAAAGTGGATAAGACACATTCATCACTGCTGAAGCCCTAAAGCAGGGGTCCCCAACCTTCTTGAGCCATTGAAACAATGCTACTATAATCTATACAGACCCTGGTCACGCCACACAAAAGGCACGAATGTTGGGTGGATTTTCAGGGTGTGATCACACTGCAACATCTGGGAAGCGTAGTACACCTGTGGTCAATCCGTGGCTTCCCGCTGAAGATGCGGAGTTTAAAAGTACCAAGGAAGTGCACTAGTATCCGGAAAACGCGTGGCACAGGTGGGCGCCTGGTCACGGGAGCGCTAGTATCCCATGGTATCCAGCGCCCGTCCACATCCCATCGCAAACCGGATGTTTTCGTAAGCGCATGCACACAAACGCGGAACTGAAAGCAGTGCTGCTCCGCAGAACTGCACATGTGCACAAATGCGAAACGCTTGTATGATTGTGCCGCACCACTTCTTTGCCACGCTGCAGCATCGCCGTGTGATCGCCAGCTAACAGCCGAAACACAGAGACTCGGGGGACCGTGTGATCGGGCTACCATGCTTTATTTTGCTCCGGGGCAAACAGCCATGCCCCCCCCCCGTTACCTGGCCTGTGTGACCAGGGCCACAGCCAATCAGATCTCCAGGGGCCAATCAGAAGCCTTGCTGGGCAAGAGCCCCAGCTGGCCCCACCCACTTTCTAAAAACACGTGACGGGCACCAAAAGATGTAAGGTGTTGGCAGCAGTGTTCCCTCTAAGCTGAGTTAGTGTGAGCTAGCTCACAGTTTTTTAGCCTCCGGCTCACACATTTTTGCCTTCGCTCAGGAAGAAGAAGAATGGAAGAGATTGGATTTATACACCGCCCTTCACAACCCAAAGGAGTCTCAGAGCGGCTTACAAACTCCTTTCCCTTCCCCTCCCCACAACAGATACCCTGTGAGGTGGGTGGGGCTGAGAGAACTCTTCACAGAGACTGCTCTTTTTCAAGAACAGCTCTTATCAGAACTACGGCTTGCCCAAGGTCATCCAGCAGGTGCAAGTGGAGGAGTGGGGAATCAAACCCGGCTCTCCCAGACTAGAGTCCACGCACTTAACCACTACACCAAACTGGCTCTCACTGGAAGGAGGGCTGGAGAGCAAACGAACTTATGCAGCAGCCAAATCGCTCGCTCACAACTTTCATGCCGGCAGCTCACAAAGGAGAATTTTTGCTCACAAGACTCCACCGCTTAGAGGGAACATTGGTTGGCAGGCACCCTGGCTCCCGGGGGCACCCTGTTAGGGACCCCTTCCTTTTGGGAATAAACCCCTCCAAACTCTGTGAGGCTTTCAGCCCACAGGTGCAGAGCCAGGCTAAAAGCAGACCCCGTTCTGGAAGATGTTCCTTTTATCCAAGGTTGTCAGGAAAGCGATGAGTCGCTACATTTTCCCGTTGCTCTGCTATCACCTCTGCCGGCGGGGGGGCCCTGGATACCTTTGCCGTCCTTTCGAGCTGCAGCAGCATTAATCGACACGCCGGATCATAATGGCTCCTCACCTGGGGCTTGATGCACACTGAATCGCCGCTGTCCGCTGTGAGCGAGCGCTTTTTGGCATTAGAGTCTGATCTAGCTCTCTCTTTTTTCCTTGAAAGGCAGCGGTAAGGGGCAGGTCGGGGAGTGCTAGCCACCCGTTAATGCCCCCCGCCGCGGTCCTCGTAATTTTAAACGCCAGCCTCAAGTTTGGTACCCTACAAAGGCCAAAAAGGCTCTCTTCATAAATAGCATGCATAGATTGATAACGCTGCCTTTCTTACACTCCTACACTTAAGGATCTTTTCCTAGCTCCTCTTGGCTGTCTTCCCAGTTTTGGTCTCCTACTGATTTCTTGGGTGCAGTCTCCCTTTTGGTCAAAATGTGTAGGGATGATGGCCTATTGTACTGCATACTGCTTGCTATGTAATGTTCACATCATTTAATGTGCCATGTTAAAAAGTTCTTTCTGGTAGTTCCAGAGTTCTAAAAGCCTAAAATGCTGGTTATTGAAGGTCCCGTTGTGTTGATTGTACTGACCCACGAGATAGAGTCAGGTCGGTTGCCGTCAATGCTCCCTCTAAGCTGCAAAGTCTTGCGAGCAAAAATTCTACTTTCTGAGCTCCCGGCATTAAAGTTGCGAGCGAGCGATTTGGCTGCTGCATAAATCAGTGTGCTCTGGAGCCCTCCTCCCTGAGCTAAGACAAAAATGCGTGAGCTGGAGGCTAAAAAATGGTGAGCTAGCTCGCACTGACTCAGCTTAGAAGGAACACTGGTCGCTGGGTTGGTCCGAAGCAGCAGAATAAAGTTCGAGTCCACTGGAATTTTTAAGACCAACAGAGGCCTTGGCCACACGGGCAGGAAAATGCGGGGGAGGCGTGGCTGTTTGCCCCGGAGCAAATTAACATGCGGCTGCGCGATCAGGCGTCGGGTTGAGGTCCCGTCGAGCTCCCGTGGTTAGGGGGGAGGTGCCGATCACACGACGCGGCAAAGAAGCGGAGCGGCGCGGCAAATGGGGTTCTGTTTTTTTAAAAAAACTGAAATGTGCGCATGCTCTGTTGGGTGCTTGTGCGCATCCGTGGAGACTTGGGGGGGGGGAACCTTTTTGCGAGGAGACATGGTCGGGTGCCGGAACTACCACTGGAAACGCCATCAGACACCCGCCCTTGCCCCACAGTTTCCAGAAACTAGTACCTCCGAGGTACTAGTTTTTTACCCCGCATCTTTGGCGGGAAGCCTCGGGTGCGCCACGGGAGCTCTACGCTTCCCAGATGTGGCGGTGAGATCGCACCCAGAAAATCCGCCTATCTTCTGTCTCTCTAGCAGGCCTAATGTTCCGCGTGACCAGGGCCTAAGTTTTATTCCTGGTATAAGCCTTTGTATGCATGCACACTTCATCAGATACAGTGAAGTGGACGTCACTAGTCCGTACATATAGGCCGAGGGTGAGCAGCAAGTTAGCATACAACTTAATAAAAAGGTGTTTTATTTATTTTATTCAGCTTCTATCCCGCCTCATCCCGCAAGTGGGCTCAGGGAGGCTCGCAATAAAATAAGAACAAATAACAGCATTCATAGAACAGCATTAACGGATGCAAGGACCAAACTGGAATAACACTAGGTATAATCCGGCATGAGTCCATATGAGAAAGGGGGACTACAGATAATGTAAATTAAATAAAATAAATCATAGAATCATAGAATTATAGATTTGGAAGGGACCAACAGGGTCATGTAGTCCAACCCCTTGCACAAGGCAGGAAATTCACAAATACCTCCCTTTCCATACACCCAGTGACCTCTGTTCCATGCCTAGAAGATGACCAAAAACCTCCAGGATCCCTGGCCAAACTAGCCTGGAGAAAAATTGTGTCCTAACTCCAAAGTGGCCATCAGCGTTTCCCTGGGCGTGTAAGAAATGGCCACAAGAACTAAGCACCGAGGCAACCCTTCCTGCATTCCCTCTCATGATCTGCCTTAGTTCACAGATAAATATATAGTTTTAGCCACTTTAGTGGCCCTCGGAAGGGCAAAAAGACAGGGTACAAATTTCGTTAATCGAAAAATAATAATAATGGTATCATGGAGTCTCCAGAAAAGACCATCATGCTAGGAAGAGGAGGAGGAGGAAGAAGAAGGAGGAGGAGATTGGATTTATACCCCGCCCTTCACTACCCAAAGGTGTCTCAGAGCGGCTTACAAACTCCTTTCCCTTCCCCTCCCCACAACAGGCACCCTGTGAGGTAGGTGGGGCTGAGAGAGCTCTGACAGAAACTGCTCTTTTTCAAGTACAGCTCTATGGCTTACCCAAGGTCATCCAGCAGCTGCAAGTGGAGGAGTGGGGAATCAATCCTGGTTCTCCCAGATTAGAGTCTGTGCACTTAACCACTACAACAAACTGGTTCTAGAAGAAGACAATGACAAAGATGAAGATGATGAAGATGAAGAAGACGAAGACGACGAAGAAGATGACAAAGAAGAAGACAAAGAAGACGAAGAAGATGAAGAAGAGGAGGAGGAGGAGATTGGATTTATACCCCGCCCTTCACTACCCAAAGGAATCTCAAAGTGGTTTACAATCTCCTTCCCTTCCTCTCCCCACAACAGACACCCTGCGAGGTAGGTGGGGCTGAGAGAGTTCTGAGAGAACTGTGGCTGACCCAAGATCCCCCAGCTGGCTTCACGGGGAGGAGTGGGGAATCAGACCCGGCTCTCCGGATTAGAGTCCGCTGGTCTTTACCACAGCACCAAGCTGACATGAGACAGATTGACTCAGTCAAGGAACCCAAGGCCCTCACTTTGCAAGACCGGAGTGAGGCTGTTAAGGAGAAGACACGCTGGAGGTCATTCATTCATTCACAGGGGCGCCCTGAGCTGGACTCAATGGCATTGAACACATACGGACAGCTAACAGACATTTTATTTGAAAAAAACCAATCGTCTGTTATTGTTCAAACTTTCTGGGGGAATCTCCTTCCATGTTCACGGGGCTGTTCCCTGATTCAATCCAGCTCAGCTGGTGTTTAAGAGGAAAGTCCTTCCCTTTGGAAAGTGTAGTGTATCAAGTCCCGAGAAGTCCAGACAAGCCCAGACATGTCCGGGGACAACCGTTGAGCTTCGCTCCTAGAGACAAAGGACTATGCGGATCCTAGCCCGCTCCAATCAGGGGGCTAGGTTCCTGGCCGAGAAGCCAATGGGACTCTCGGCCCCTGTAAATAACCTATCGGGAAGTAGGGGTGTGTTTTGGGTGGCGGTTTCTCCGGGGATATAAGCCGGCCTGCGAGCCGGCCAAAGTTGTCTTGTTCCTGACTGAATAAAGTACGCTTTGCTGAAATCACTCTCCGTCTGCGTTTTGAAAAAAACGCGGGCCCCCCCCCCCCCCAAGGAACGCCTCCCCCCAAAGTTCAGCAAGCCGGTCGAGGAATGCAATGGAATCATCTCCTCGCCTCATCATTGCCTCTTAAAAAAGAAGAAGCAAATGAGAATCAGAGCATCCAAGGCGTCGGGTTTTTTGTTTTGTTTTCCTGCTTCTGTTGTTTTCCATTAGCCACGAGAACATGTTCTTCTTATGCCACACAAAAGCTGGTTTCCAGAGCTACGGCGGAGAGCTGTCAAATTCCCCGGCTTTCTCTCTCTGCTTGTTCCGGGAGTGGCGTTGAGCGGCGGTTAGAGACTGCTTCCAGTTCTTTATTTGTCCCAATTATCCGATCCCGCCTATTAGAGAGAATGGAACATCATGGTGTTGTTTCGCGCAAGGCTTTCTACGCACTAATAACACTCTTGTTTATTGCCCGGAACATGTTGCGTGGACTTCTGCTAGGCCTTTTTTCCCCCTGCTAATCCCCCAAAGCTTTGGAACCGATTTAATTTTGGTTCCCCGCTCCTTCTCTAGCAAAGTAAAATTGCAGGCATCTGAGTCGACAAAGTTTTCTCGGTTGTAAAGATGTTGATAAGGTACTAAAAAAGAATGAATTACATTAAGTGGGAAAAGGTTGGGAAAGTAGGACAAGCCCCCCCAAAAAGGGATGCAAATATTTTTTTTTCTCCCTTTCTAATTCAGGGGTGTCAAACATGCGGCCCGGGAGCTGGATCAGGCCCCCAGAGGGCTTCTCTCAGGCCCGCAGTGGAACTGGCTGTCTTCTGCTTCTTCTTCCAGTTCTGCTGCTGCTGCGTCATTGTAGGTTTGCAGCTTATGAATACACACCTGAACAGCACACTCAAGATTGCAGCAGCACAGACATTTTGATGCAATAATTCAGAGCAAGAGGTGTCAGTTATCAGACACTGTTAAAGAAACAAAATATTGCAAGAGTGCTGATGTTTTAAGCATGTTTCTATTTTAAGTTAAAAAAAACCCTTTGTGTTTGTGTCCTTTATAAAGTTTATATCTCTGCTACCTAGCATTAAATTTTATGACACACGTGGCCTGGCCCAACAAGGTCTCATTTATGTCAAATCCAACCCACAAAACAAATGAGTTTGACACCCCTGATCTAATCCATTTGCTGTAGGTAGAAATACATGCATAAAGAGCTGCGGTGGCTCAGTGGTTAAGATGCTGAACTGCAGATCTGAAGGTCAGTAGATCAGCAGTTTGAGACCCAAGTGCCGCTCAATGGAGTGAGCTCCCATCTCTGGTTCCAGGTCCTGCCAACCTAGCAGTTTGAAAGCAAGAAATTGCAAGTAGATAAATAGCTGCCACTTTGGTGGGAAGGTAACAGCATTCCGTGCACCTCAGCATATAGTCATGCCGGCCAGATGACCACGGAAATGTCTTCGGACAGTGCTGGCTCTTTGGTTTGGAAATAGAGATGAGCACTGCCCCCCTAGAGTTGTATATGACTGGGCCTTGAGTTTCCTCTTGAATAGTCGTGGCCCCGCCGCCAGCATGCCCGGCGTCATAACGTCACTTCCTAGTGACGTGCACGCCGGGGGTGGGGTTCCCCCCGGGGCCTGATTCCGTGGTGGTGGAAATCGGGCCTCCAAAGCGGGGGTTTACCTGCCCCCCCGCCCCCACTTGGTAGCTGTACCTCTGAACCCTACAGGCAAACCACCCGGAGGGCTTCTGTCAGGCCCGCAGTGGAACTGGCTGTCTTCTGATTCTTCTTCCAGTTCTGCTCCTGCTGCTGCATCAGTGTAGGTTTGCAGCTTACAAATACACACCTGAACAACATACTCAAGATTGCAACAGCACAGACTTTTTGATGCAACCAGGGGTCATTTCCTGCAGGAGCGCACAGGAGCGGAGCTTCAGCAATAAAGAGCCCAGGGGGCGGGCACATGCAACAAGCCCACCCCCTGCTCCCATCAGCCCCAAGCCATGAGGAGCAAGGAACTTCCTTCCTTCCTTCCTTCCTTCCTTCCTTCCTTCCTTCCTTCCTTCCTTCCTTCCTTCCATCACTTATTTCCTTCTATCCCTCTTTCTTTCCCTCTTTTCCTCCTTCTTTTATTCTCTTTTTCACTCCTTCCTCCCCCCTCTCCTCGCTCCCTTTCCCTCCCTATTTCCTTCTCTCCCTCTCTTCCTTCCTTCCTTCCTTCACAGATCTGTGTGTCTCCCCCCCAGCTAGCAATCCAAAACAGTCCAGTGGCACCTTTACAGCCAAGGTTTATTCAGGTACAAGCTCTCCCTCCTCTGCTAGGGCAGATCTGCACATCCCCCCCCCCACCAGCTAGCAATCCAAAACAGTCCAGTGGAACCTGAGCGGTGGGTGTTGCCTTCTGACACACTTCCGGTGATGTCAGGGTGTGTGGCATATGCAAATAAGTTATGCTAATGAGTTATGCTAATGAGCTCCTGCAACTCTTTTTTTACAAAATGATCCCTGGATGTAACAATTCAGAGCAAGAGGTGTCCGTTATCAGACACTGTTAAATAAACAAAATACTGCAAGAGTGCTAATGTTTTAAGCATGTTTTTAAGTTTTAAAAAAGCACTCTTTGTGTTTGTGTCCTTTATAAAGTTTATATCTCCGCTACCTGGCATTACGTTTTGTGACACACATGGCCCGGCCCAACAAGGTCTCATTCATGTAAGATCCTGCCCACATAACAAATGAGTTTGACACCCCTGCCCTACAGGCTCACCATAAATTGACCCTGAACCCTACAGGCAAACCACCTCTGAACCCTATAGGCAAACCACCTTGAAAAACCCTACAGGCTTGCCATAAATTGGCTGCGACTCAACGACACTTCCCACCCCCAATTCCATCTGAGTGTGAGTTAAGTCATTTTCAAAAGCACACATTTGCGTTCTTGTAAGTAAATGGAACCGTTCGGCGCAGGAGTGGCGCCAAACGGAACGCAGCTCCCGATAACGAAGCTTATTTACCAAGTTGCCACGAAGTGCAGTGCGGCGTTTGCAATTACTAATGTTAACTCCATTTATCTGTGGGGTAATTCTCGGGAAAGGCTAGGTTCCGTTGGCTGTTTGTAGGTTGATATAGTTCTGTAGTACAAACAGATGTTAAATTAGCTCAGAGAAACACCTAGAAACAACTGCAGCAGCAGATTGCTTGTAAGTAATAGGCAAGATGATAAAATTCCGATTACGGCGACGCGCGCTCATTTTATGCGCCGGCACAAAAGCAAAAAAAAAGAAGAAGAAATAGCGCACAGTCTGTGGACAAGGTGGGAAATGGATCAAATTAAGATAATGCCATAATAAATAGACTCTGTGTTATGCTAATAACGCTCAGGTTCTCACACTGTGAGCTGCTCAGGCTCTCTCATTATAGCCCACCTCCGTGTACTTGCCGAAGCGTCCCTTTAAAGCATATGCCGCTGCACATGGACAATGCCACACGTGCACTCAAGTGATCCTTTATTGCCTGTAATATACATCAGTGGTGGTCCCCCCCCTGCATACTGCTTGTGTTTCTACTGCACACCCACTCGGGCCTCTCACATTTGACATTCCATCTAAGATTTATCTTAGGAATCCAGGGTAAAAGCTAGGGTTTCATCCCTAGAATCATAGAGTCGGAAGGGGCCTCCAAGGTCATCTAGTCCAACCCCCGCACAATGCAGGAAATTTACAAATACCTCCCCCCCAGACCCCCAGTGACTCTTTTGTGCATGTAGAGCATAACACAAGCTCTTGTGGATGACTTAAACTTGTGCACCCCCAATGAACCCTGCATGTGGAGGCTCAGACCTGGTTCTCCCAGATTAGAGTCCGCACTACTGACCACTACACCAAACTCGCTCCAGCCTACAGAGATCAGTTCCCCTGGAGAAAATGGAGGCTTTGGAGGGTGGACTCTGTGGCACTGTACCCCACTGAGGTCCCTGTCCTATCCAGGCTTCATCCTCAAATCTCACAGAGTGTCCCATCTTGGATTTGGAGATGAACTGTAATTCCGGGGTATCCCCAGGTTGTCATTCTGGGAGAGGTCGAAGACCCACCTAGAGTTTTGGCAACCGTAAAAGGGGAAGTGTCTTGGATAGTGTATGGCAGCCATATCATCTTTCCATTTCCTCTGCATTGGCAGAGTCCATCATCTCTCAAGAAGAAGAAGAAGAAGAAGAAGAAGAAGAAGAAGAAGAAGAAGAAGAAGAAGAAGAAGAAGAAGAAGAAGAAGAAGAAGAAGAAGAAGTACCCCGCCCTTCACTACCCAAAGGGGTCTCAGAGTGGCTTACAAACTCCTTTTCCTCCCCCTCCCCACAACAGACACCCTGTGAGGTAGGTGGGGCTGAGAGACCTCTAACAGAAACTGCTCTTTTTCAAGGACAGCTCTTGTCAGAACTATGGCTTGCCCAAGGTCATCCAGCAGGTGCAAATGGAGGAGTGGGGGATCAAACCCGGTTCTCCCCAATTAGAGTCCGCACACTTAACCACTACACCAAACTGGCTCCTGAAGCCTGAATTATCCCTCTACAGCCATAGCCTTCACTGGTGAAATTAGAATGAAGAACATGTCCCAATCCCCACCACCGATCAAACTCCCCCCTCCCAACACTCATTCAAAAATAACAACTAGGTGTTTCTACGCAAGGTGACAGAATATTGAGAATTGTTATCACGGGGCATGTTTAGGTCAGGTTTTGATGAGCTATGTTCCAAATGCTTCTCCCCAGACACCGTCATGCTCTGCCAATAAGCTTCCAGAGGTCATTCGGTTGGCTGCAGTCAGGAACAACGGGAGATGGTTCCCGTTGTTTTCGAGGAGAACGCGACCCAAACCGATTTTGACCTAAAGAGGCACGGGTTTCTTGCTCGACAGGAAAGAACAAGCTTTCTTCCCCTCTAATGGAAATCCTGACATGATCTTAACTACTGTCGAACAAGCTGCAGCTCTATAATGAGGTGGCATTCTCGACAGTTTCCCCAGACCCAAGGGACTGGATCCGAAGACAACAGCAACACAGAGAAAATCTACGGGAAGAAAAGATATATATGCACCGAACCAGCTGCATTTATTCATTCCCCTTCCCGAAAGGACATGTCGTCAATCCAAATTAGGCTGAACGAGATTTGAAATGAACTCTGTTTCCATCAATATAACTTGGATACAGACAGATTTAAGGAAGAAGAAGGAGAAGGAGAAGGAGGAGAAGGAGGAGAAGGAGGAGGAGGAGGAGGAACAATCTCCTTCCCTTCCTCTCCCCACATCAGACACCTTGTGAGGCAAGGGGGGGGGGCTGAGAGAGTTCTGAGAGAACTGCTCTCGAGTGAACAGCTCTGAGAGAACTGTGACTGACCCAAGGTCAATCAGCTGGCTGCATGTGAACAAGTGGGGAATCGAACCCAGTTCTCCAGATTAGAGTCTGCCACTCTTAACGACTACACCACACTGGCTCTTGGAAGGAGACTTGGAACAGTTCTTTGATTAACTCTCTGGAAAAGGTTTTTACAGACTGGAAAGGGTGGGGAAAGTGTCTTAGAGCTGCCAGTCGTCCCCCCCCCCCGGCCCCGCAGGAGAGGGTAGGGTTGCCATATCTAGGTTGGGAAACTCCTGGAGATTTGAGGATGGAAAATGGGTGTCAGAACCCACAGCCAACAACAGAGTACGCACTTCTTGGAAAGGTTACACTTTTATTGAAGAGCCATAGATGCTTTAACACAGTCGCTATTAAGAATAGCAGTTGTCTCTTGAACCAAATGAGATATAGGGGATTCGTATGCAACCCCCCCCCCCACTGCACTGGCCAATTAGGCACCCTCCCGCGCGCGGGCTAAAGCCAGCAAACCGTTACTATGCGAAGCTGGGAATTGTTCGGCTCCCACGGCTTGCCTGGAAGGCAGACAACACACACCCCCACCCGTACTTCTTTAGGGATAAGCATTTCAGGGCAAAGTAGAGAGAGGATTGTGAAAGCAATTTACACAGACACTGAAAGAACATCCCAACCCCCATGGCAGCGTAACTGGGGAGGACTGGGACTTTGGTAGGGTACAATGGCATAGAGTCCACCCTCCAAAGCATCCATTTCCTCCAGGGAAACTGATCTCGGTAGTCTGGGATATGAGCTGTGGTTCCAAGGGGATTCCCAGGTCCCACCTGGAGGCTGGCATCCCTATGCTGTGCATTTAGTCAAATATAAGAGCTATCTGCTAACTCATAAGGGAGAGGGGAAAAGGGGGTGGGGGACACATAAGAAGGCAAAGACGGGCACATTTTTAACTTAGGAGGGCTGGGTTTGGGGAGGGACCTCGGCAAGGTATAAACGCCAGAGTCCACCCTCCAAAGCATTCCATTTTCTCCAGGGGAACTGATCTCTGTAGTCTGGAGCAGCGTTCCTTCTAAGCTGAGTTAGTGTGAGCTTAGCTAGCTCAGTTTTTTTAGCCTCCGGCTGGCTCACACACTTTTGCCTTAGCTCAGGAAGGAGGGCTCCAGAGCACACTAATCTATGCAGCAGCCAAATCGTTCGCTCGCCACTTTATTGCCGGGAGCTCACAAAGTAGAAGTTTTGCTCACGAGACTCCACAGCTTAGAGGGAACTTTGGTCTGGAGATGAGATGGAATTCCAGGGGGTCCCCAGGTCCCTCCTGGAAGCTGGCATCCCTCATGGGTCTCTTTCTGGCCAAGCGTGCTGTGCTGCTGGAAGAAACTCGGTGGATGTCATGCATTTGCATCCCATTCACCCTCTGAGGGCAGCAAATACAGTTTGACCCTCTCCCATTGGCTGCTCACTACAAGACATGGGGGGGGGAGCAGCAATTGAGAAATGGCGGCTTGCGTAAAGCCTAAGGTCACTGACTGTTCTTGTGACAGGTGGGTAGGGCTTGCCAACACCAGTTCGGGACATTCCTGGAGATTTGGGGGGGGCATAGTCAGGGAAGAAGAAGAGGAGGGGGAAAGGAAGAGGAGGAGGAGGAGGAGAAGAAAAGGAGGAGGAAGAGGAGGAGAAGTAGCAGAAGAAGAAGAGGAGGAAGAAGAGGAGGAGAAGGAGGAGGAGGAATAGAAGAAGTAGTAGAGGAGGAGAAGAAGGGGGGAGGAGGAGGAGGAGATTGGATTTATACTCCACCCTTCACTTGGAGTCTCAGAGCGGTTTACAAACTCCTCTCCCTTCCCCTCCCCACAACAGACACCTTGTGAGGTAGGTGGGGCTGAGAGAGCTCTGACAGAAATGGCTCTTTTTTCCAGGACAGCTCTTATCAGAACTACGGCTTGCCCAAGGCCACCCAGCAGCTGCGAGCTTAACCACTACACCAAACTGGGGGCACACCAGCTGTGGAACACTCTTCTCCCCAAAGCTCACCTGATGCTCACCGGACTCTCTTTTCACCCCCCCTTTTGACTAAAGGACTGTGAGGTAGGTGGGTCTGAGAGAGCTCTGAGAGAACTGCCCTTTCAAGAACAGCTCTGACAGAACTGTGGCTTGTCCAAGGTCATCCAGCAGGTGCAAGTGGAGGCGTGGGGAATCAAACCCAGTTCTCCCCGATTAGAGCCTGTGCACTTAACCACTACACCAAACTGGCTCTCAGGGCTTGGGGAGGAGGGGACTTCAGAAAGGTATAACGGCATAGAGTCCACCCTCCAAAGGATCCATTTTCTCTAGGGGAACTGAGTGATCTCTGAAGTGTGGAGATCTGTTGTCATTCTAGGAGATCTCCAGGCCTCCCCTGGAGTCTGGCAACCCTATGAGGTGTGAGATTTGCACCAAGGCCTGCCTCACAAAACACATTCGCACTGTTCCTCTTTTTTAAAAAAAGATCTCCTCTTTTGCTCTCCTTAAATCATCATATTCTGCCTTCCTTGAATGTTATTCCCTTATTATGACCGCTATAAAAACTGGTTGTCTTTTATGTACTGGACCTTCCCCTTAGCGGTGGGCGAAATTATATATTTGTGCGTCTCGAGGTTCCTCCCCCTCCCTCCTCTCCGCCACCACCTCTGTGTCTCCACTAGATCAATATGCTTGAGGAAAATGTCACAGAGTCCATTGAAGGTAATAGGTTTAGATCACCATTATACTTTCTATTCAGTGAACTGAGACTGTTTGGGCCATTTCTGTGGGAAAATTCACCTGTTTGAAAAGATTCATTTTCTCCAGGGCAGTAGGACGTAACGGCAGACCAGCGGCGGCTGCAATTTTTGGGGGAGCCGTACGTTTTGGGTTTCCTCCCCCTCCCTCTTAATGCATCTATAAGCTGTTTAAGGAGTGGAATTAAAAGGGGAGGGAGCGATGGAAGACCCCCGGCCCCCTTTCCGTGCTGCTCTTCCCGTTGATTTGTATGTTCACATCTGTATTTCTAGCTCCTGACCAACACGTTGCCCTCAATGCTCCCTCTAAGCTGTGGTGTCTTGTGAGCAAAAAAATTCTACTTCGCGAGCTACTGGCATTACAGTTGTGAGCAATGTTCCCTCTAAGCCAGTGATGGTGAACCTTTTAGAGACCAAGTGCCCAAACTGCGACCCAAAACCCACTTATTTATCGCAAAGTGCCAACACGGCCATTTAACCTGAATACTGAGGTTTTACTTTAGAAAAAACAACTCATACATTAACTTAAGATGATCCAAACAAAGTAAGGAAAGCTATCCCAAATGCTTTCATTGACTTAAAATTATTTGGCAGAGAATTCCACACTTTAATGACGGTCTGGGCCTGGCTGGGGCGATGGCACGCGTGCCCACAGAGAGGGCTCTGAGTGCCACCTCTGGCACCCGTGCCATAGGTTCGCCACCACTGCTCTAAACTGTGGAGTCTTGTGAGCAAAAAAATTCTACTTTGTGACCTACTGGCATTAAAGCTGCGAGAAATGTTCCCTCTAAGCCGTGGAGTCTTGTGAGCACCGCAACCCTAAAGTCGGATTTGACTGGCTTTCGAGCAAGGGAACCTTTACCTTTACTTCCCAAATCCTAGTCCAGCACTTTAAGCACTACACCGTGCAGATCTGGGGGCCGGGACCATTTTTTTCTTTTTTTCCCTATTAAAAACTAGCCTGATACCCGTGCTTCGCTTCAGTATTTAAGTTCTGTAAATCCAGTTATAATACTGATCATGTGAAGTTTGAAAGGTAACATTTGTTGTAGGAAGACTGTCATGTAAAGGATGAAGGGAGACATACGTACTGGGGTTTTCCCCCCTCTACCAAAGGACCTCTCTGTAGCCCACACTGGTGGTTCTGCCCTCAGGTGCTGGGATCACCAGGCTGCTTGGTGAGCTCACTCTGGAGCAGGCCACATGGAACTGTCCGTTTAAGAAGCGGTCGTCTATTCAGTCAACTCCTGCTACCTTCCACGAAAGTGATGGCCTCTCTACTTGCATTCCTAGATTGTTTTGCTCACATGGAGACTGTGTTGTTCTGAGCACCTCAGGGTGATCTTGCTGGTACTTGGCCTGTGCAGCTCAGTGCACTGCAGGAGTACGATGTGCAAATGTCTTTGCTGCATTCCTAAGTTGCCTCCTCCTTGTAGCATTGGTGTATCTGGCTCGATGATTGCCAGGAGCTTTCTTGGAGGTAGTAAGAGGTGAGAGGTATGAGAGGGAGTTGGTGTGAGAGAGTGGTGATGCGGTGGACATTTCTTCAGGTTCATGAGGGAGGCATGTATCGAAATGGCTCCTAGAAAGCTCCTTTACTATCTCCCCATGAACATTCATTAACTCAATTGCCATGCTGGCTTTGTTTTTTAAAAAAGGTCTATTCAGGAGTCTTGAATTGCTGATTTCTGTGACTGTCCTCAACTGTCTGCAGTCTCTTCTAACTGTGTTTAGATCCACAGCTGAGCAATCAGAGGGAGGTGGTGCAAACAGGCAGGTTGTACCTCAGAACTCTGAACTACACAGGCCCCTGCCACATGGCAGAAAAAAACACGGCCGCACCAAAAGAGACACGCAGTGGCGGGATCACACAGATCCCCTGAGCCGCCGTGCAGTTGCTCCCTGGTACGATCAGATGCTGGGGAGGAAGCCACCGACGGGAGACCGAGGCAGCTGGCTGCAGATGTGTGCGCATGCGCAGTTCGGCCAGGAGCCTCGAATGCTCCTGACAACGGACGCGCCGGCGATCCCACGGCCATGCTTGCTGTGGCGTTTCAGGTAAGTTCTTCTCTTTACTTGGGGTTTTTTTTGCTCCGCAGCACTGGGCGGTAGGGACGGATCGGGGACGGGTGTGCGCCGATTCTCAGATGCTGCAGTGAGATCACGCCCATTTGCTGCACCCCCAATCCATCCCTCTTCTGGCCCAAAACCTCCCATGTGACCAGGGCCACAGTTGACCAAATTTGGGGGGGGGGCAAGGAGGCAGCAGCCTGCCAGGCACATGGAAAATAATTGGGGGAACACGTTTTGTCCCTTTTTTACCCCCTTAGGGGTTGTGTTTCTCAGAAATCTTTGTGGGCGGTTTGTCGTCATAATAGGAATGCACTCCCCTTATTTTGGGTTTCTTGGTGCAGGGGTTTGGCCTGGGCATTGGATTTGGGGAGAGGGGAAATTACAGGGCATCTTTCTTTCTTTCTTTCTTTCTTTCTTTCTTTCTTTCTTTCTTTCTTTCTTTCTTTCTTTCTTTCTTTCTTTCTTTCTTTCTTTTTACAAAAATGCTTCTCATTATGTTACATTTAAGAAGTGGGACGTAACTACATATTCAAAACACCATCTGAGCAATCCGATATTGAGCAAGTTCACATGAACCAATTTTCTAGAACTCACAGTGTGAGAAGTTAAATAACCTAACACAGGAAACCACTTTTCTACAAATTTGGGGTATATTTCCATAGTGGGTGAGAGTGCGGCTAAAGCAATTGGTGAGGCTGGGCCAGCAACATCGCTAAGGTGATCCTGCTGGGGCGGCCTCCCTGATGGATTTTAGTGCCCTGGCCCTGCCTGTGTTTAAAGGTATTGAGAGGCTGGGCCAGCAGCAATGCTAAAGCAATCCTGCTGAGCAAACCTCCCCGATGGCCATAAGTATCCTGCCTCCTCTCCTATCTCCTACACCTGACAGGCAGTTGCCTGTCCAGTGTAGGAGGGGGAGGAGTGTTAGAAGCCACTTTGGAGGTTGGGCCAGCAGATCACTAAGGCATTACGGCTTGGGCAGGCCCCTGATTGCTTGAAGCACCCTGCATTCACTGCTGCACCTGACAGATAGCCACCTCTCAGGTGTAGGAGGTGGGGGGAATGTGTTGGAAGCCATCCAGGAGGCTGGGCCAGCAGCACTACTGAACCTCACAGGCGGTTGTTGGCCATTCCTGATTTCCTCAACTGTCATTAGCTCTCTGCAGTCTGCTGTAACTGTTTTTTTTTTTAACCTCAGAACACTGAGCTCTGCAGCTGACCAATCAGAGAGTGGGGGGTGCAAGGAAGCAGCCTGGCAGTCGCATAGGAATCAATGGGGGGAGAACATTTTACCCCTTTTGACCAATGTAGCGGTCGAATTCCTTAAAATCCCTTCTTAGTGAGCATCTACGCCATGGTAGGAGTGCTCTCCCCGAATTTGGTGTTTCTAGGTCCAGCGGTTTGGCGTGTGTGTTGATGTTAGGGCGAGGGGACTTTCATATATATATATATAAAAATGTGTGTGTGTGTGTGTGTGTGTGTGTGTGTGTGCCTTTTAGCATTATTTAGGCACTACAGCTTAAAAACACAGAGTAGTATCCTAAACAAAAGTAAATAGAACAAAGTTTGAGTCCATTGGCACCTTCAGGACCAACAGAATCAAGACTAACAGAATTAAACTTTGTTGGTCTTAAAGGTGCCAATGGACTCAAACTTCATTCTGTTCCTTTAGACCAATGCAGCTACCCCATCTGAGCAAATAAATAAAATCTGTCTATATCATAGTAGTCTGGTTGGATTATACAACCATTTTACTGTAGAACTCTAAAGATCTTCTTCACGTGCAATCCTAACAATGCATACTTGGTTGATGCATACTATTTAAACCAGTAACCACTTTTCTTTTCTTTTCTTTTCTTTTCTTTTCTTTTCTTTCTCTTTCTTTTCTTTCTTAAACAACATTTTTATACTGCCTTTCTGACCTCAAAAATTCTACCACCAAAGAGGCTAACAAATGAAAACATACAAATTAAAACCACATCTTAAAAGCCACTTAAACCAACACAGAAATGCATAATTAAAACGTTTTAAAGCCAGAACTTAATATCAATATAAAAGATAAAAACAACAGTTGAAACATTGGGGAGGAAGGAGGAATTACCGAGGGAACATCACGCTTTCCAAACTTCTGATTTAATAGAACTGTTCTGCCAGATTTTTGCTAACAGATTTTTTCTGCGTACATAACAGAGTTGGGAGGGGGGGGGGGGGAAGAAGAGTTCGGAAGAGAGAAAAAGAGGAGACTGGATTTATACCCTGCCCTTTACTCAGAGTCTCAGAGCAGCTTGCAATCCCCTTCCCCTCCCCATGACAGACACCCTGTGAGGTAGGTGGGGCTGAGAGAGCTTTTTTGAGAACTGCTCTTTCCAGAACAGCTCTGAGAGAACTTGTGACTGACCCAAGGTTGCACCAGCAGCTGCATGTGGAAGAATGGGGAATCAAATCTGGTTCTCCCAGATTTGAGTCCACGCTCCTAACCAGTACACCAAACTGGCTCCCTCGAGAACCTAAGTGTTGCCATTCTTGATCCAACCAATGGTCCCTCTAGTCCAGAAAGCTGGTTCCAGCTGTTGCCAATAAAATGTCTACTAGGCAAGTTGTGTTGGCAACAGTCCTCACCTGCTGATCCCTGATGGAGAACCTGACAGAGTCCTGCTCATGAACTCTTGAGGGAGTTCAGCCAACCCTTGCTGACTCAGTTAAGAATCTCAGGGTTATACCGGACCCAACTCTATTACCAGAGAAGCGTGTTAATGGAGCCACACACACAAAAATGCTTTCTTCCAAATCAGCCTAGCCTGAAAGATGACCCTTTACCTTCATATGGAAGATCTGGCCCCCTGGCTCCATGCCATGACAACATTGAGACTAGACTACTTGCAATGCCCTGTGCATTGGTCTCCTCTCAGAATCAAGTGGAAACTCCAATCAGTGTAGATGTCATATTTGCTTTCCATTTTATAGCTCGCTTGCCATAGAAGTCGGGAGAGGGATCAAGACAGTGTGAATTTCAAATAATTTTGCTTTAAATGCTTTGAGGTAGATTGTTGCTTTTCATGCTTGGGAACATCCACCGACCTTGAGTCTCAGCTTACGTAGCCTGGCTTCTGTCTATGTGTTAGGGGGATGTCACCAAGGTGGGAACATGGAGCCATTGGCTTAGGCGGGTGGAATACCTGGGGATGACTGGCTTATAGCCTTTTAGGGTCCCTGTTTGAACCTTGTATATCTATTGCTTTCACGCCTCCATTTTCAGTTCTAACACAGACAATGTACAGGTGGAATCCTATCAATGTCTCAATAAACTTTACATTCTTCTGAATGAGTGTTGTTGGGAACTGATTTCTCCAAGAGTCTGACAGTAGAATGCTGTGGCTGGGCTATTGTCAGGAGCTAGATGGGGCATGCATATTATTCCCATACTGCAAGCATTTCACTGGCTGCCCGTCCGGTACAGGACTCCATTTGAGGTGTTAGCTATCACCGACAAAGCCTGTTATGGCCTAGGATCCTCATATCTGTGAGACTGCCTCTCCTTCGACATTCTGTCACAACAGCTTCCCTCACCAGAGCCGGGTCTTCTGCAGGTGCAAAATGGCCAGGGCAAACTCAACATCTGTCTGTATATGTGTCTTCTTGGTTTTGGTCCCCCACACCATGGAATGACCTTCCTGAGTGTTGGAAATACGTGTGTTGAAAGGTCTAAATTCAGTCACTAATGTGTTTATCTTGTGTGCGATTGTTTAGCCTGACCTGGAAGGGAACCTGGCACAAAGCCAATGGGGAGAAAGCCCGGGAAACTGGAGCCTATTTACTCACAATGATTGGTTAATGCATTCAGGGGATTTCCTTCTAGGGTCATGAAGAAAGAAGAATCTCCATGACCAACCGTGTGGTCAGGCTGTTGCACTTGTAACAGTAAGGATGTAGTCTTAAGTGTTTGTTGCACTTGTAACAGTAAGGATGTAGTCTTAAATGTTTGTTGTTTTGTAAATTTCCCGTGTACCTTTCCCTTTAGAAATAAAGATTTTTTTTTACATAGAAAGAATATGCTTCCTCTCCAGTGAACAAAGATCCATTGCAAGCTCGGAATATCTAACTACTTTTACCAAATTTTCCAACACTGAGAAGGTCAGGAAAGTTCCAGTTCTCCTGGCTTTCTGAAAAATGGGCAAAACTGAATTATTCAAAACACATTTCTATGCAGACAGTAGACTTTATTCTATATTAATAACATAAGAGATGCCAATGTTGGATCAGGCCAAAGGCCCATCCAGCCTAACACTCTGTATCACACAGTGGCCAGAAATACCAGTGCCATCAGGAGGTCCAGCAGTGGGGCCAGGACACTAGAAGCCCTCCCACTGTTGACCACTATTATTATTAAATGTATGAATCACCCACCCTGGAGAGCAGGCTCTGGTTGATTTACAACACTATAAACAGTTTAAAATACAATATGTTGTTGAAGGCTTTCACGGCCAGAGTTCATTAGTTATAGTTTTTCTGCGCTGAAAGGCTGTGGTCTTGGCATTGTAGGACCTGACATTTCACCATGAGCTGTGACTGGCATCCTCAGAGGTATAACACAAAAAGAAGGAGTACTCTCTGTCTCAAGAGGAGGGCCCTATCTGACACAGAGAGTACTCCATCTGTCCGTGTTATACCTCTGAGGATGCCAGTCATAGTTGCTGGTGAAACGTCAGGTCCTACAATGCCAAGACCACGGCCACACAGCCCGGAAAATCTACAACAGCCAGTTGATATATAATTAATTCCCAAAGATACTCGGGGAAATCATTCGGGACTGTGGTGTATACTTCTGTGTATAGCTTACTGAAACTCGGATCCTACTATGTGGTTTTTGCATCGATCCACGTGTCATGTTAATACTCATGCTTCAGTTCTGTTTTTTGGACTTCCGGTTGGTTCTACAACCCTCCCGTTGCATTGTTCATCGGATGCCCCATCCTGTCAATTGCATTGACTCACTGTGTGGTAACCCACCTTGAGTCCAAGTGAGCGAGACGGAACATAAAAAAAATGTAAGTAAATAAATGAATAGATACAATTCAGCAAGTTAATGTGCACCGTTTTATTTCAGTTGGTGGCAGTGGGAAAGACCGTCAAGTTGCAGCCAATTTACGGTAACTCCATGGGGTTTTCAAGGCAAGAGAAGTTCGGAGGGGGTTTGTCATTGCCTGCCAATTCAGAGCAACCCTGGACATTCTTCGTGGTCTCCACCACTTTGGTGCAGTGGTTAAGTGCGTGGACTCTAATCTGGGAGAACCGGGTTTGATTCCCCACTCTTCCAGTTGCACCTGCTGATGCGACCTTGGGCCCGTCACAAGCTCTGGCACAGCTGTCCTTGCAAAAGAACAGTTTCTGTCAAGGGGTCTCTCAGCCCCGCCTATCTCACAGGGTGTCTGTTGTGGGGAGAGGAAGGGAAAGGAGATTGTAAGCCGCTCTGAGACTCCTTTGGGTAGTGAAGGGTGGGGTATAAATCCAATCTCTTCTCTTCTTCTTCTTCTTCTTCCTGTCCAAGTCCTAGGGTTCCCAGGCCCCGGTGGGGGTTCCCTGCTCTTCAGGGCTTTGACCCCCACCCCTAAACAGGGATGTCACTGGGCGACATCCCCAATGCAATAACATCACCTGGAAGTGACATCATGTCAATACCAACATTGGAGGGTGATGCTCTAGTTTCTGGGCAAACTCTACGGTTTCAAAGGCAAGAAACCATAGAGTTTTGCCCAGAAACTAGGGCATCACCCCTCGACATCAGTGGCACAATGACATCACTTCCAGGTGACATCATCACACCCTGGCAACCCAGGACCTGGCAACCCTACGAA
Source organism: Gekko japonicus (assembly GCF_001447785.1). NCBI lineage: Eukaryota > Metazoa > Chordata > Lepidosauria > Squamata > Gekkonidae > Gekko > Gekko japonicus. The sequence continues at coordinate 61,906 of NW_015177132.1, forward strand.
GTACGGACCAGGTTGACCCTGCTTAGCTTCCAATCGGGCCAGCCTGGGACTTCCTTGCAGGGATCCCAGAAACAGCTGACTGACAGAACAAGAGCTGCCAGAAAAAGATAACATAAGAACAGAAGAGACGCCAATGTTGGATCAGGCCAAGGGCCCATCCAGTCCAACACTCTGTCACACAGTGGCCAGAAATACCAGGTGCCATCAGGAGGTCCAGCAGTGGGGCCAGGACACTAGAAGCCCTCCCACTGTTGCCTTCCCCCCCAAGCACCAAGATGACAGAGCATCACTTGCCCCAGAGTCCCTATCTCTACCTTGTGGCTAATAGCCACTGATGGACCTCTGCTCCATATGTTTATCTAATTCCCTTTTGAAGCTGTCCATGCTTGTAGCCGCCACCACTTCCTGTGGCAGTGAATTCCATGTGTTAATCCCTCTTTGGGTGAAGAAGTACTTCCTTTTATCCGTTCTAACTCGACCGCTCTGCAGTTTCATGGAGTGCCCACGAGTTCTTATATTGTGAGAAAGGGAGAAAAGTACCTCTTTCTCTACCTGCTCTATCCCATGCATAATCTTATAAACCTTGACCATGTCCCCCCTCAGCCGTCATTTCTCCAAGCTAAAGAGCCCTAAGCGCTTTAACCTTTCCTCATAGGGAAAGTGTTCCAACCCTTTTATCATTCGAGTTGCCCTTTTCTGCACTTTTTCCAAAGCTATAATATCCTTTCTAACGTGTTTTTAAGATACATTCATGTGTTCAGTGATACTGGAGACAGGTTTGGGACAAGGCACTGAGTAACATCAGTGGAAGTCAGGTTGGGTAAGATGATGTCTTCAACTAGGAGCCACTACCAATAACACCTGAATTGCGGTACGGCCCTTTATGTCAACAGCAACAGCCACTGGCCATACATTTTGTCATATTGGTTACATCATGGCCTATAGGAATAAGGATATATCACCACCACCACTAGTGCTTTAATTGTTTTTACTGCTATTTATTATCTATTATGTTTATGAGTTTTATGATGTAGTAGCAGCAAGTAAAGGTAAAGGTAAAGGTTCCCTTTCTTGAAAGCCAGTCGAATCCGACCCTAGGGTTGCGGTGCTCATCTCCGTTTCAAAGCCGAAGAGCCAGCGCTGTCCGAAGACGTTTCCATGGTCATGTGGCCGGCATGACTAAACACCAAGGGGCACGGAACGCTGTTTCCTTCCCATTATAGTGGTACCTATTTATCTACTTGCAATTTCTTGCTTTCAAACTGCTAGGTTGGCAGGAGCTGGAACTAGAGATGGGAGCTCACTCCGTCATACGGCACACTCGGGTCTCAAACTGCTGAACTATCAACTTTCCACAGCCTGCAGTTCAGCATCTTAACCACTTGAGCCACCACAGGATCCATAGTAGCAGCAAAGCCCACTGTAAAAGGAATGCAACAATTGCTAGCAAGATGTCAGTGTGGCCCTCCTCCTTGGCGAGTCTCTTAAAGGTGCCCCAAGCCTTGCCTCTAGGTTTCCTTGTGCCACCAAAAGGGCAGCAAAGTTACCTCCCCCACATGAAGGGGGCACTCAGTGTCTTTTACCCGGCCGCCTCCCTCCTTCGAGAGTGGCGGCCCTCTCTCCGCAGAACCCTGGAGGGGGAGAAAGAGAGCGCACACTCAGCAGTGTCTCCGCAAGAAGCGATGGGGGGGGGAGGTGCAGGTGTGGGGAAAAGCCCTTGTGCCTGGCCCACTCTTTCTCAACACTCATCAGTGTCTCCGCAAGAAGCGATGGTGGGGAGGTGCAGGTGTGGGGAGAAGCCCTTGTGCCTGGCCCACTCTTTCTCAATGAACGGAGGTGGCCGCTGACTGACAGGCAGCCCCAGAGCCTCCCCAAGGTGCTTGGCTGCCTCAATGAGGCAAGAGGGGGAGCTCCTCCAGCCACTGTGCCTGCCTGCCTGCCTGCCTGCCTGGCAGCACCTTGACGGCTCCTGCTGGGGCTTCCTCCACCACTTGCCTGCACTCTGTGCTCTGCCCACAGTGCTGCATGCAGCTCCCGTGGCACTTTAGGTGCCAGCTCCTTTGTGCTCCTCCTCCCAGCATTCGGCTTTCCGGGAGCCGCAGCTCCTTTCCTCTCAGCCAGACCCTCCCCGCTGCTGCAGCTGCTGAAGGAAGGCAGGGGGAGCCTTTGAAAGGCAGAGGCCAGTTTTCTCTGTGGGGCTACCTGCTGAGCTCTCTCCCTGAGGAAGCGCCAGCCTTGCGGACGAGGGAGAGGGGCTGTGAGGGGCAGCGAAGGGGAGTGCTTCCCATGCTTGCCACCACTCCCTAGGTCTGCCTCCTTCTCCCCTGCAGCCTTTCTGGCCAGTCATCAGGGTCACCTTATGAAGGCCCCTGACCCTCGGCATCCTTCCTGGTGGCCCCTCCTCTGTTTCCCTTTTGGGCCATGAAGGGGTTGCTGCTCCCTTTGGGGGGGGGACAAAGGAATGCCTGAGGAGGAAGCACAAAGGAGAGAAGGGAATCCCCATCACTCATAATCAGTGGGGAGCTCTCCTGTACCACACTGGGCTGCCTCGTAAGTCTCCACCCAGCGGAGCATCCACCTTTGCTGGCTCCCTCCAGACTGAGGCCGAGATGCTGGCTGCCAGCTCTGTAGGTGGGACTGAGGCAACGCAGCGAGGCAGTGCAGCCAGGGGATTGGCAGACCTTCTGAGTGGCAGCTGAGGGAGCCAAATGCTGTGGGAGCATGTGGAACATTCACACCAAAACAGAAATAATGCATTTTAACTGTTAATGGAAGCCGCCCTGAAATTGCTTTGGCAGACAGACGGACGGACGGACGGACGGACGGACAGACAGACAGACAGACAGACAGACAGACAGACAGATGATAAGAAACTCAAGGGGCTGAGACACACTAGCAACATTTCCAAGAGGAGTTTCATACATTCCTGGACTGGTGGCAAGTGTCCTTCATAAACTTTGGGAAATGGGGGGGTGTTTTGGGAATGTAATCAAAAATCTGCTCAGGGAAAGAAAAGTGGAAGTTCAGAGACAAAGTTTTCGGGAAGTTAACGCTATTCGAAACCATTTAAGCCGACCAAAGAGATTTGGGAAGCTAATACGGGCTCAAAATTGGAGCCGCGCGTTCCCAGAGTACACCCAACTGAACCAAATTGTCAGCATAACATTTAAATTACCTTTTTGATAAGCCTGGCTATTTACAAATCATCAGACAATTACATCTTCCAAAAACTATTTAACATCAATTCACTCTGCCTTTTCAACGGCGCACTTGACTAATTCCAAATAAATTGAAAAAAATTACCTTGCGGATTGCAAGAAACTGACCAGGAAAAAAACAACAAAAAACCCCCACAAAACACCCTGCCATTTTAAATGGGGCCTTGTTTAAAAGCTCGCTCTGCATAACAGTTTTCCCCTTTTGAAGTGTCATTTATTTTGTGTGCGCTGGAAACATTAACCCTTCGTTGAAAAGATGGAAAGCAACAGGGGGAAATGTAACTGGGCAGAGCCGGTGTCAACATACCCAGAGGTGGGGCAGCACTCAAGGCCCAGATCTTCTGGTGGGACCCACTATCACTGGCCCCCTACCCACTCACTGTGATCCCTCCCACCACCCACGCTCCCAGCTGCATGCACCGCCAAGCACAGGCAAAGAAGGAGGGGGAGGAAAAGGAAGAGGAGGAAGAGGAGGAGGAGGAGATGGGATTTATACCCTGCCCTCCACTACCCAAAGGAATCTAAGAATGGCTTACAATCCATTTCCCTTCCCCTCCCCACAATAGACACCCTGTGAGGTAGGTGGGGCTGAGAGAGCTCTGAGAGAACTGCTCTTGAGAGAACAGCTCTGAGAGAACTTGTGACTGACCCAAGGTCACACCAGCAGCTGCATATGGAGGAGGAGTGGGGAATCAAACCTGGTTCTCCCAGACAGGAGGAGGAGGAGAAAGGAGAAAGGAGAAGAAGAAGAAGAAGAAGAAGAAGAAGAAGAAGAAGAAGAAGAAGAAGAAGAAGAAGAAGAAGAAGAAGAAGAAGAAGAAGAAGAAGAAGAAGAAGAGGGGGAGGAGGAGGAGGAGGAGGAGGAGATTGGCTATATACCCCACCCTTCACTACCCAAAGGAGTCTCAGAGCGGCTTACAGACTCCTTTACAACAGACCCCCTGTGCGGTAGATGGGGCTGAGAGAGCTCTCTCAGGAACTGCCCCTGGGAGAACAGCTCTGGGAGAACTTGTGACTGACCCAACGTCACACCAGCAGCTGCATGTGGAGGAATCAAACCCGGTTCTTCCAGATTAGTGCCCACACTCTTAACCACTACATCAAACTGGAGGAGGTGCAAACCATGGGGAATGTGCAAGTGAGTGAGGAAGGGCAGATGTCAAAGGTGGGGGAAGGAGAACACAGGCAAGCGGGAAGTGGGTGTGAATTGGGGCTCATGATGAGTACCAGAGAAGGGGGACCCCCCCCCCCGGCACTCTCTGCCCAGGGCCTGCTGAAACCTGGAACTGTCTGGATGGCCCAGGCTAACCTAATCTCATCAGCTATCAGAAGCTCAGCAGGGTGAAATGATAGAGGTTTACAAAATGATGCATGGGATAAAGAACACAGGGCATAGAAGCCCTTTCTCACAATACAAGAACTCAATGAAATTAATGGCCAGTAGGCTTAGAACAGGGGAAAGGAAGTACTTTTTCTCCCAAAGAGTAATTAACACGTGGAATTCACTGCCACAAGAAGTAGTGGCTGCTACAAACATAGACGGCTTCAACAGAACTGGATGCAAGAGATGGCCAGTTCCAGTGTGGTCAAATAACAAATATATACACTGCGAAAACCTTTTTTTTTTGTAAATTAATGTGTTCTATTTGTTAACTACCATCTTATAAAGTGCATTGTGTGCTATTATAATTTCCTAAAACAGGTATATAATTTCATTACATGCAATAAACAATGATAATCAGCAGGGCCTGCTGAAACCTGGAACTGACTGGATGGCCCAGGCTAACCTAATCTCATCAGCTATCAGAAGCTCAGCAGGGTGAAATGATAGAGGTTTCCATTACATGCAATAAACAATGATAATCAGTTTATTCAGTGTAATAACTACCAGTCAATTAAGAAAGACAGGAGCACTCCGTCTATGAACCTCAGCTGCTTAATGTGGACCACCAACAAACATCAATGTAACTACAAAAGAAAGCTTTCCCCCTTTAGAAGACTTCCACACAAGGAGAAGTGGGCGTATAATTCTAGACACTCCCGTTGGGGGGTTGACTTTGAAAAAAATGATGTAAATTGACAGGTAGTTATTGTACAGAATGAACTGATTATCATTATTTATTGCATGTAATGAATATATATACCTGTTTTAGGATATTATAATAGCACACGGTGCACTTTATAAGATGGTAGTTAACAAACAGAACACGTTCATTTACAAAAAAAAGTTTTTGCAGTGTATAGATTTGTTATTTGACTCTTCTTACACTGCAGCTCGGGTTGCTACAGTTCCAGTGTGGGCTAGGGTTGCCAACCCCCCCAGTTTGCCAGGGGTCCCCCGTTTTCGGCCCCCAACACCCACAGCCAGCCCTCTCCCTTCTGTCTTGATAGAGAGGGGTGGCTGCCTTTAAGTGCATGGAATAGAACCCGTGTTTCTTCCTTAGCCCAATCTCCACTTGAGATCAGGCTTGCAGGGAAATGCCAGCTTCGTGCACCGGCTCCTTTAAGTGCAAGGAACTGACGTTTCTGGAGATCCAGTGTGCGGGCGGGTGAGGGGGCGGCGGACGTCCCCCACATGACGTCATCAAGTCGGGGATGCCCCGCCCCCTCCAGGAACACCCCCAAAGTCCCCCGCTGGGGGTGGAAGATGGACTTGGCAACCCTAGTGTGGGCCTGATAGAAGCCCTCCGGGGGCCTGATCCCAGGCCGCATGTTTGACACCCCTGCGCTAGCAGTGAAGAGATGCCGTCCATATTCTGTTGACATGTAAATTTAGCATACATCAGCCGAGATTCTAGTAAAGTAAGACTCTGTGAAGTCAGTAGACCCCCGATGTAGTTCGCCTGGCAGGTCACAGATGAATGTGGCAACTAGATTTGCCAACTTCCAGGTGGTCTCCAGCTGATCTCCAGGCGACGGAGAAAATGGCCACTTTGGAAGGTGGACTCTGTGGCACTGTCCCGTGCTGAGGCCCCTCCCCTCCCCAAGCCCCACCCTCTCCCGGATCCACCCCCAAAGTCTCCGGGTATTTTCCAACCCAGACCTGGCAGCCCTACACCAGCCTCTCAGGGTTCTTGTGGGAATACTGGGGAAGGGAGATATTTATTTATTTGTCTGCTTGTGGCATTCTACCCCGCTGGAGCCCTTCCTCGTCCCAAACCCCAGCTCCTCAGGATCCACCCCCTCCAAAAAAAAATCAGGAATTTCCCAGCCCCAAGCTGGCAACCCTAGTTCTGAAATGACTTCCCTGAAAAAGAATTGTATTTAAAAGGGGTGTGAGGGTAAAAATATTCAAATTTCAGAGGCTCGATGGCCATCAGGCAGCAATGTGGGTTCTGTGAGCTTAGGAAGATCACGAGAATATGGAGCATCTGGAGCAGAGGTCCATCAGTGGCTCTTAGCCACAAGATATCTGGGACAATTTATGGCAAAATTAACATTGGTGTGTGTAGCAATATATAATAATGGAATTAGAGAATATTAACAAATGTTAGAGAACAATGAAGCGATGGAGTAGATGTAATGACAAATTGTAATAAGTCTCTTGGTCTATATGTTGTTCATTGTTGTTGTTTATGTCTGTGTGTAGGAATATAAGAAAATAATAAATATGTACCTTCAGGTACTTAAAAAAAAGATATCTGGGGCAAGTGATGCTCTGTCTTCTTGGTGCTTCGGGGGGTCAACAGTGTGAGGGCTTCTAATGTCCTGGCCACACTGGTGGACCTCCCGATGGCACCTGGTATTTTTGGCTACTGTTTGACACGGAGTGTTGGACTGGATGGGCCATTGGCCTGATCCAACATTGGCTTCTCTTATGTTCTTATAAGAGGGAATTGGATAAGCATATGGAGCAGAGGTCCATCAGTGGCTATTAGCCACAAGGTATAGATAGGAACTCTCAGGCTGGGGCAAGGGATGCTCTGTATTCTTGGTCCTTGGGGGAGGCAACAGTGGGAGGGCTTCTAGTGTCCTGGCCCCACTGGTGGACGTTCTGATGGCACCTGGTATTTCGGGCCACTGTGTGACAGAGTGTTGGACTGGATGGGCCTTTGGCCTGATCCAATATTGGTGTCTCTTGTGTTCTTATGTTCTTATGAGAAGGGAGGGCAGGAAGGGTTGTCTCAGTGCATAGTTCTTGTGACCCTTTTTTACACGCCCAGGGAAATGCTGATCGCCACTTTGGCATCCAGGAAGCGATCCCGGAGGATGTTTTGGTCATCTTCTGTGTGTGGAACAGGAGTCACTGCAGGTGAGGAGGGGGAGGTATTTGTGAATGTCTGCCTGACCTTGGAGCACGGTTCCCTCCAAGCTGAGTGAGTGTGAGCTGGCTCACAGTTTTTTAGCCTCCGGCTCACACATTTTTGCCTTAGCTCAGGGAGGAGGGCTCCAGAGCAAACCAACTGATGCAGGAGCCAAATTGCTGGCTCACAGCTTTCATGCCAGTGGCTCACCGAGTAGACTTTTTGCTCTAGAATTTTTGCTCACAAGACTCCACACCGTAGAGGGAGCGTTGCCCTGGAGGTCCCTTCCAACTCTATGATTCTATGGTTCTACCAGTGGGGATGTCATCATTTGACGTTCCAGTCATCAGCTGATGAACATTCAGAAATGAAATGATCCTCCTCCACTCAACAGACTTCCATCTTTCCCAAAAAGCAGGTGTTTGGAGTCGGGAGGACAAAAGGCTGTCTGACTGGGGAGGGGGCTGCATGTGGAATGGAGAGTTGGAGGAAATAAACCTTCCTTGCACAGGTGAAAGACTTGCTTCTCCTTGTTTTTTTCTTTCTTTCAGGGGAAGTGGTCTCTGTAGTCTGGAGATGGACTATAATTCCCCCGAATCCCCAGGTCCCACCTAGAGGCTGGCATCTCTACCGGCAGGGGTCATTTCCTGCAGGAGCGCACAGGAGCAGAGCTCTGGCAGTAAAGAGCCCAGGGGGCGGGCACATGCAACAAGCCCCACCCCCTGCTCCCAGCAGCCCTCAGTCAGAGCAAGAAGCAGCCAGGTAAGTTGCAGATGCCCCCCCGCCCCCTCGGCCCAAAACAGTCCAGTGGCACCTTTAAGACCAAGTTTTATTCAGGTACAAGCTCTCCCTCCTCTGTGAGGACAGATCTGCACTCCCCCCCCCCAATAGCTAGCAGTCCAAAACAGTCCAGTGGAGCCTGAGCGGAGGGTGTTGCCTCCTGACACACTTCCGGTGATGTTAGGGGGTGTGGCTTATGCAAATAAGCTATGCTAATGAGTTATGCTAATGAGCTCCCGCACCTCCTTTTTCTACAAAATGACCCCTGTCTACCGGAAACAAGGATCTTGAGTTTAATATCCAACCTACTTATCCATGACAATCATATCCTTTTCAGTTACACCACAACTTTTTGGGAGTGTGCATGCAACCCCCTAGCTGGGAACGGAATGAGCCAGGAAGGGGTGGAGACTCTAGAGGCAGAAGGATGCGGGATGTGTGGAAAGCAGGGGGGGCAGACCCGTGGCCAGGATTTTTTAAATCAGGGGGGTATTTAAATTTCATGGGGGGGAACTGGCTAATCAAATTAATCTGGAGGAGATGGCTCTGACGTCCTGGGCTGGAAGGGAAGTGAGGGGGCCTTACCAGCAAGTCGAGGGGGCCTAGCCCCAAGATGCCTCACTGTAGTTATGGGCCTGGAGGGGGGAAACCAGACTACACTGCTGGGGAGCTGGAACCTGAATCATAGGCTCTTGTTTAAGGTAACTATGATTTCTGGATGGGAAGGGAGGGAGACTTTTGTTCGGAATTGTCAATTTTAGAATTATTGTGTCAGTGCTTTGTCAACTAGTGGGGAGTCACACTGGGACCCTCATCTTGGAAGCCGGTGCACAGTGTTCAACTGGAGACTTCGTGACCAACAAACAAGAGGGAAAGGATGGACTTTGGGGGTGGCAAGGGGTGAAGGAGGGAAAAGTGAACGGTTCGGACTTTCAAAGACTCCTGTTCTGTCGTGTTACTAAGTTCTGTGTTTTTGTTACATAACGTTAATTGAAAAGTTTTTAAAAAAAACATTTTATTCTCTCTGAATGACTGCAAGATTGATTCCTAGTTCTGCCCCACCAGAACTAACAAGCTGAGGTTACATACACATTATGCACACTCTAATGAGAGCCAGTTTGGTGTAGTGGTTAAGTGTGCAGACTCTAATCTGGGAGAACCGGGTTTGATTCCCCCACTCCTCCATTTGCACCTGCTGGATGACCTTGGGCAAGCCATAGTTCTGATAAGAGCTGTCCTTGAAAAAGAGCAGTTTCTGTCAGAGCTCTCTCAGCCCCACCTAACAGGTCTCCTCCTCTTCTTCTTCTTCTTCTTCTTCTTCTTCTTCTTCTTCTTCTTCTTCTTCTTCTTCTTCTTCTTCTTCTTCTTCTTCTTCTTCTTCTTTCCCTCCACCTTGAAAAAGAACAGTTTCTGTCAAGAGCTCTCTCAGCCCCACCTACGGGGTGTCTGTTGTGGGGAGGGGAAGGAAAAGGAGTTTGTGAGTCACTCTGAGACTCCTTTGGGTAGTGAAGGGCGGGGTATAAATCCAATCTCTTCTTCTTCTCTTCTTCTAATGGCAGGAACATGGCACCGTGCCCCTGTGTTTCATTGCATTTGAGGAGAGGGGGCAGTGTTCCCTCTAAGCTGAGTTAGTGTGAGCTAGCTCACAGTTTTATAGCCTCCGGCTCACAAATTTTTGCCTTTGCTCAGGAAGGATGGCTCCAGAGCAAACTAATTTATGCTGTAGCCAATTAGCTCGCTCACAGCTTTAATGCCAGTAGCTCACAAAAGTAGAATTTCTGCTCACAAGACTCCACAGCTTAGAGGGAGCATTTGGATGGGGTGATATGCACAGCATCCCTGAATCATAGTTACAGAGGCTGAACGGATGTGCAATTTTGGGACTGCGCTCCGGTTTCTCTCATTCAATTTCTGCAGATTCGCGCACCATTGAAAAAGTACAAGTCAGATTTGTTTTCCTGTGAATATATGGGTAATTGTGTCTCAAACTGGGGGGGGGGGGAGGTTGGGGGGCTGGAGAGAAGGCTGTTAATTAAATCCGAAGACGAGGCTCTGCTCTTTGCCGCCGAATTAAAAATAAAACACCAATTGAAGTTTAATTAGTGTCTTTGCTTACTTGTGCATTCAAACTTGAAAGATGACTCCGCGCTCAGTTGTAAGCTCCCGTAGCTAAGCGACGATTACGGGCGCCGGAGAGTTGTTTGCCACGTCGCGTATCAAACACCTCATGCCTGTGCTGAGACATGTACGCCGCAGAGACAGTCAGCAACATGTCAAATCTCCAGGCCCGACGCGGAGGAGACGCCGGTGGCGCGGGGCCATGACAGTGCGACGGGATGAAATAATAGAGAGCAACGCTGTTTGAAAGCCAAACATAAAGATAGAACCCACCACAATCATTACTCATTCTCCGCCAGCCGTCTCGCAGACCTTTGTAACCACCGAGCCCAATCAATATTCAAACAAACGTTCCAGCAAAGCTGGAATCCGGCAAATTTGCCAAGCGCAGATTTCAAATCTCATTATGTCTGGAAAGTCAAGAAAAAAGACCCAGGTCCGGGTCCTATGGATTGTGACCGGACGCGTGGTCAGCAATCTTTTCTTCTTCCCACTTACCCCAGAAACTTCCTGGGAACTCCTAGACCCGGGGCCTCCAACCTCTTTGACCCTGTGGACACTGCTGGAATTCTGACACCGAGTGGTGGGCGCAGCCACAAAATGGCTTCTGTGGTAGGTGGAGCCAATCACAAAATGGCTGCTGCAGAAGTCAGACCCAGTCAACACCAAATATCAGAAATTGAGTTTATATAGAACTCTAATGGTAACTGGAGGGAAGGAAGCATGATATAGCTCGATGTCATCCGATTTCAGAAAGTAGGGTCGGTACTTGAAGGGGACACCACCAAGAAAGTCCAGGGTTACTACACAACTACACAGAGGCTGGCAAATGCCAAACCACATCTCTTCATCCCCTGCTTTGAAACCCCAATGGTGTTGCCATAAGAAGGACATAAGAAAACTGCTGTTGGATCAGACCAGTGGTCCATCTACACCAGCATCCTGTCTCATGCAGTGGAAAACCAGGTCCTCTGGAGGGCCAACAACAGGGCATAAAGGCCCAGGCCTTTCCTTGATAAGAACATCAGAAGAGCCCCGCTGGATCAGATCAGTGGTCCATCTAGTCCAGCATCCCATCTCACACCGTGGCCAACCAGTTCCTCTGGATGGCCAACAATAGAGCATAGAGGCCGAGGCCTTCATAAGAACATCAGAAGAGCTCTGCTGGATCAGATCAGTGGTCCATCTGGTCCATCATCCTGTCTCACATTGTGGCCAACCATTTCCTCTGGATGGCCAACAACCGGGCATAGAGGCCATCATAAGAACATAAGAAGAGCCCTGCTGGAGCAGATCAGTGGTCCATCTAGTCCAGTATCCTCTCTCACCGGAAGTAGGAATATATGACACAGGAAAGAGGGGGGATTATTGCTGTTTCCAAGATCAGCTTAGACAGAGGAGGAGAACATAAGAACCTAAGAAGGGCAGAGAGGCTGAGGCCTTCATGAAAACATTTGAATAGACCTGCTGGGTAAGACCAGTGAAGGTCCATCTAATCCAGCATCCTGTCTAACACAGTGGCCAACCAGTTCCTCTGGAGGGCCAACAGCAGGGCAGAGAGGCTGAGGCCTTCATGAAAACATCAGAAGAGCCCTGCTGGGTCAGACCAGGGAGGGTCCATCCAGTCCAGCATCCTGTCTCACATAGTGGCCAACCAGTTCCTCTGGAGGTCCAACAACAGGGTAGAGAGGCTGAGGCCTTCCCCTGACATTGCCTCCTGGCACTGGTCTTCAGAGGTCGACTGCCTCTGAATGTAGAGGTTCCCTTTAGTTGTTATGGCTAGCAGCCACCTATCTCCCGATGAATCTATCCGATTTCTTTATAAGAACAAGTCAGCAAAGACTTGCTTTCCACCACCACCACACTAACAGTAAAATGAGGCCTGATTGTACCACGTGTCGGAGCTGCGGTGGCTCAGTGGTTAAGACGCTGTACTGCAGGTCGGTAGTTCAGCAGTTCGAGACCCGAGTGTCGCATGACGGAGTGAGCTCCCATCTCTGGTCCCAGCTCCTGCCAACCTAGCAGTTCGAAAGCAAGAAATTGCAAGTAGATAAATAGGTACCGCTTTGGTGGGGAGGTAACAGCGTTCCGTGCGCCTTGGTGCTTAGTCATGCCGGATACATGACCACGGAAACGTCCTCGGCTTGGAACCTGAGGTAAGCACTGCAACCCTAGAGTCAGATTCGACTGGCTTTTGAGCAAGGGAAACCTTTATTTTTACCTTTACCTTATTACCACATGCAATAACAGAGTAGTTGTAAAAATAACCAGGCAGTTTTTCAAGGATACCTCGTCCAAGCGATGCTAACTAATGTAAGGTTTTACATAGGGAGGAACTGTATGGAAAACAGGCTTTTGTGCCGCGCACCTGCTTTCTGGCTCGAACGAAAGCATAGATGTGCCTCCATTATTTTGTTCATTCCGCCCCGTTCCGAGTCTTTTCTTACCCCACCGCTATTAGCGCGAGGGGATGGTTTTCTTCCCTTTGAAGTCCACGGATGGCACAGCGGCACTTGAAAATGCCTGGGCTTAATCAGAGGAAGAAATGACATTAGGCAAATAGCAAGAGGCTTCTAATAATTATGATACCTGGGAAAAGCAAGCGGATCACATTAAAAGGGAAACAAATATCAGCCGCCATCTCCTAATTGAGTAGTGGAAGAGAGTTAACAGCGCAGCGATGCCGTATAAATTAAAATGCCATGAAATCAGGATGATATAAAAGTTTGGTCTAAATAAGATTCAGCACCAATCATATCCCAGTCAAGGACTTCTTTTCTTTCAGATAATTCCATTTTGCCCGTTTCGAGACCGGGGCCCGTCAGCAGAGCTGAAAGAGAATATTGCGAAGGAAATGGGGAGGGGGGGTTGTCTTTGTGATGAATTCTCCGCCTTTGTGGAAAGCAAATGCAGTCTGAAAACTCTTCATATCCAGAGATGTCATAAGAAAAAAAGTTTGCAAACAGGCCGGGCTTCCTGTGGTCATGACATTCTTGCAGTACTTAAATGTTAGAGCTCAGCTAAATCGAAGTTAGCTGCCGGTCAAACATGCTGAAGGTCTGGGTTGTTGTTGTTTTTTTTAAAAAAGAGTCTGTCTTGTAAAAAATAAATAAATGCATAGACCATTTTGTGAAAGAGCAGCTTACCGATGGCTCTTAGCTGTGTCAGCTAAATGGGACCTCCATGTGCAAACGCAGTCTACCCCGAGTTCCTTATGGAACAAGAAAAGGTCATCTCTGCTCTGACACTATCCAGTGGCATTAAATTGGAGAACAAAACTTGTTATTGTCATTTGTATCGTGTTTGGGGAAGGAGTTTCCTGGACAACGGGATTCGTGCTGTCAAGATTAGAATCTGTTTTAGATCATTATTGTTTCCACACTTATACAGCGAATCATTTGCCCCAAATTTGAATTAAGAAGCAAGGGTGGGGGGGAATAGCTTCCACATAGTGATGCTCTAGGAATTCCCATGAGTTTCTGTGGTACCAACCATAGAGTCTAGGGAAGGCAACGAGGCATAGAGGCTGAGGCCTTCAAAGAACTGAAGAGCCCTGATAGAACATACCAATGCTCCATCTAGGCCAGCATCCTTTCTCACACAGTGGCCAACCAGTTCCTTTGGAAGGCCAATGGCAGGACATAAAGGCCAAGCCCTTCAAATATCATGAGAAGAGCCCTCCTGGATCAGACCAGTGGTCCATCTAGGCCACCATCCTTTCTCACACAGTGGCCAACCGATTCCTCTGGCATCAAATACATAATAAGCAGAGCAACGCCATAACTCCATCCCACCTCCAGCTGTTTGACCTTGAGCAGTTCCGCAGTGTGCAAGCAAAAGACAGTAAACACCTACACAGGAAGATACATGGGGGGGATGAAAATGGGGGGGATAACATGTAAAATAGAACACACCACTCAATAGCAGGTTGCTGACATCCTGGGACTGGAATTCAGAGTTTTACTGCCTCTAAACATGGAGTTTCCCTTTATTCACCATGGCCAGTCTCACCGATAGACCTATCCTTCATGAATCCGTCTTACCCTCCTTTAAAGCAGTCTATGCATGTGGCCATCACTACATACTCTGGCAGGAAATTTCACATTTAAGTCACTCATTGTCTAAATATTTCCTTTTGTCTGTCCTGAATCCAGTGCCCATCAGCTCAATTGGATCCTCTCAAGTTCTAGATTATTATTATTTTTAAAAAGTTTTCAGCAATTGAGGGGAAAGGATCTACCATTTTGTCAACCGTCTCGAGAGCCAGTTTGGTGTAGTGGTTAAGTGCATGAACTCTAATCTGGGAGAACCGGGTTTGATTCCCCACTCCTCCACTTGCAGCTGCTGGATGACCTTGGGCAAGCCATTGTTCTGGTCAGAGCTGTTCTCTCAAAGATAGTTCTGGAAAGAGCTCTCTCGGCCCCGCCTACCTCACAGGGTGTCTGTTGTGGGGAGGGGAAGGGAAAGGAGTTTGTAAGCCGCTCTGAGACTCCCTTGGGTAGTGAAGGGCAGGATATAAATCCAATCTCCTCCTCCTCCTCCTTCATTTTAACTGTTCCTAGTTCTCCATTATTATTATTTTTTGAAGTTCACATATACTCCCCTCCCCTACAATGGCGCAGATGACAAAACTTCTTGTCGTTCAGAGGCTAGGCCTCAATTGACAGTGCTGTAGGTTCAAATTTCTCTTTTGGTCTGGAGATAGACCCATTCCTTGCAGGATGACAATCCAAGTTAGGGGCTGAGATGCTCTCTTGTCTCCAACTGGGGCCAACTGCAGTGCGTTCTGTCAGGCTGAATTCTCCGGTAGCTGTACACGCAAACAAATGATGTCCATCAAAACTGGTTTTGTCGGCTGCGTCTTAGCGGTGGGTGAGGGAGTGGGAGAAGAGGTCCTGGAACCTTAGAGAGACATGAAGATAGATATTTTTTTAAAATCTGTTTTAAAGCTCTATATTTCATATTTATTTGAAAAATGCATTCAACAATTTGTTCCCTTCGCAGCCCAGTTCCAAATTAGACCCATGTAGAACCACTGACTGGGGCTGCGGTGGCTCCAGTGGTTAAGATGCTGAACTGCAGACCGGAAGGTCGGTAGTTCAGCAGTTCGAGACCCGAGTGCCACATGACGGAGTGAGCTCCCGTTTCTGGTCCCAGCTCGTGCCAACCTAGCAGTTCGAAAGCAAGAAATTGCAAGTAGATAAATAGGCACCACTTCAGTGGGACGGTAACAGTGTTCCTTGCACCTCAGCGTCTAGTCATGCTGGCCACATGACCATGAAAATGTCTTTGGACAGCGCTGGCTTTTTGGCTTGGAAACGGAGATGAGCACTGCATCCCTAGAGTCGGATTCGACTGGCTTTCGAGCAAGGGAAACCTTTACCTTTACCTTACTTTACTAGAACCATTGAAGCTTTGACGTGGATGGTCCAGGTTAGACCCATATTCGTTGGGTCTCAGAAGCTAAGAAGTTCGTACTTAGAATCACAGAGTTGGAAGGGACCTCCAGGGTCATCTAGTCCAACCCCCTGCACAACACAGGAAAATTAGAACCATTGAAGCTTTGACCTGGATGGTCCAGGCTAGACCCATCTTCGTTGGGTCTCAGAAGCTAAGAAGTTCGTACTTAGAATCATAGACTCATGGAGTTGGAAGGGACCTCCAGGGTCATCTAGTCCAACCCCCTGCACAATGCAGGAAATTCACAAATACCTCCCCCCGCATGCACACCTAGTGACCCATGCCCAGAAAATGACAAAAACACACACACACACACACAAAGTTTTGTGAGTCACTGCTTACTTTTTCAGATACCAGGATAATGTGCCCAGTTTCCAGGTTACTTGCCTAAAGTCCTGAAATCCTGAAGAGAAAGGTGGGTATATCACATTTTAAATTCATAAATACTTGTTGGCTACCAAACACTGTGAGGAACTAACAGTCTGGAAGAAGAAAAAAATAACGGGACTTTTTCCACAACATGAATCAGACGCAGGCATTTGTTGCCGTTAATAAATATTTGAATTTGTATTCGTATCTGGAGAGAACCTCTCCTCAGATTTA
The DNA here is from genome assembly GCF_001447785.1 of Gekko japonicus. Classification (NCBI taxonomy): domain Eukaryota; kingdom Metazoa; phylum Chordata; class Lepidosauria; order Squamata; family Gekkonidae; genus Gekko; species Gekko japonicus. Next base: position 78,329 of record NW_015177132.1, read on the forward strand.
GAATAGATTAATTCCTCTTAATTAATTCCACTTGCCTTCATTGAGCTTGTGTTTGTGTAATTTGCTTTAATTTGTTTCACCTTTGTTTAATTTGTTTGCCTCATCTTTTATGAGGGAGAATGTCGAACTCACTAACACAAAAGAACTTGGCAAAAATTCAGACTTTTTTGGAGTGTGCCATTCAGCCAATCAAATGTTGTATCCTGAAGCATATCCGGCACTCTTATTGACTTTGAGGGGATCAACAGACTGTGCGGTACTGAATGTGAGGGATGCTGCGATAATCCTGCAGGCACAGTTTCAATTTAGGGGAGGGGCTGTGGCTTAGAGGAAGAGTCTCAACTTTGCATAAAATGATGCGCTGGACTCTTGGTGCTTGGGGGGCACCCCCTGATGGCCCCTGAGTTTTAGCCACTGTGTGACACAGAGTGTTGGACTGGATGGGCCACTGGCCTGATCCATCATGGCTTCTCTTATGTTCTTATATGGACTAGATGTTCATTAGTGCCTATTAGCCACAAGGTGGTGACGCTGTGTAACCTTGGTGCCTGGGGGGCAACAGTGGGAAGGCTTCTGGAGAACCTGGAGGTTTTTTGTCATCTTCTGGGCATGGGTCACCGTGTGTGTGGGGGGGTATTTGTGAATTTCCTGCCTTGTGCAGGGGGTTGTACTAGATGACCCTGGAGATCCCTTGCAACTCTATGATTCTACTTAATTCCTCCAAATCTCCATCCTCTGCTTGTTGGGGGGAGGGGGGGACCTTAACCATCCCATTGTCTCTAGCTAGCCCTATTAGCATTTCTAAATGGCTGGCTGAGGTGAGGCTGGAAAGCAATTGTATTTATCTTCTTCCCTCCTGCCTGTTTTCATCCAAGAGAGGGGAAAAAAACTGTTTAAAACTCCAGGCGAAAAAATGCATTTCTTCACAGGGTGTGCACAACTGATGCCCCACTGAAAGCAAAGGGCAGCATCAGCATGTACATGAGCATTGGATGTTCATTACAAAGCATATCCTATCCGCACCTGCGGCTCCTGGATGCAATTCCTACAAGAGACAGCATCAGCGATTCTACAAACTTCGAAACAAGCAAGAGGGGTATTTCATCTTAGCATGATTGAACTATTCATTTATCTGTGACATGAACTGAGTGTCTCATTGCATCACTCTGATGTTTTTAAAACATGAATTGGATGCCACATTGGGCAGTCTTGTACACGTGCAGGAGGTCTTCTGATGGGCTTTCTTGAGCATAAATTGTCTTGTCTGATGTGGGGCCAAGAGCACATGAAGGCAACCACTGCTGGGAAATAGTGCAGGTTAAGAGATGCCTAGAAAGCAATAGGTCTCCCCACCAAAATACTGCAATTCCTATGATGCAGTGCAAGAACGTACACGTCTAAAAAGTTGGCCTACTTTTCCTGTTGATATACTGGACCATGTGGGCACGATGGGCTAAGAACAGATGTTTTGCAGCCATAAAACACCTATTTCCTCAGTGGGTTTGGTAGAATTGAGGGGAAAGTCCAGTTCCCTTGAGGCAGTGCAAGAACACACCTGCGCAAATCCATCCACATCCAGCCAGTTTCCACCTACCTTTGGCATTACGAAATGCCAAGCCAGGCAGCTATAAAGGACAACGTAAAAAGAGTCTTTAAAAAAAGATTTTAAGTCCTTTTACAGGGATTTTTATTTTACTTTTACTTTACCTTAGGAATGTGGTGAACGTAGAGCTGCCAAGTCCCCTGTGGGGGCAGGGAATTCCCCACCCCTTGATCCAAAAAGTAACTAAGGTTTAGAATTCACTGCCACAGGAAGTGGTGGCTTCTATGATTCTATGATTCTAAATTTTGAAGAAACAAAAGTTGTGAGTCCAGCCTGAGGGCGACCCTTGCAGCTAATCCTTGTTGCAGGAAGAGAGAAGGATTTATACCCCTTAAGATCTATCGGGGAGGTGGAACAGGTCTCTTGGAAAAGGATAATATCATGTGTTCTGAAGTAACTTAGGAATTGTCCATGTGGAGAGCCAGGAATCCCAGCTTCCCTTCCAAGTTCTGAGGCCTCACCTCTGTGTCTCCCGCCACCCAGTGCTGGTTACCATGGGGACAGATTACTGCCTTGTACACCATTGGGGAAGTAGCCACTTGCCAGCTGACTGCCCCTCCCCGTCCTCCTGGTGCTCCTTTTAAAATAGCGTGTCCAAGATCGTGGTGGTCTATGTAGCACAGAGAACCACCACCATCATCAAAAGTCACAAAGTATTTATTACAGAGAAAAATGTTTCCAAGCCTACTTTTAGCAGAGTACTAGATTGAGCAAGGGATTCAAAAGAAAAGCTCGATGATCCCTCGTTGCTGTCACTGGCCCCCGGCTGCTCCGACCTATACGCCACTGTGTCCTGCCTCTCGAGGAGTGGGAAGGGGGAACCACGGAGGCCTCAGATGGCCGGGAGGGGAGGAGGTTACGTCACCACCCTCCACACTCCCTTGGCACACTCAGATACGTCTCTCTCGCTTTTCCCTTCGGTGCTGTCAGTGTTGCTTTTCTCCTCCCCAGCCTCTGTTTCTGTTCCCCCTTTTATTCCCGCCCCCGTGTCACCTGCTCCTTTCTGTGGTCCGCTTTTATGTGGTCCACCCCCCAGCCCAGTTACGGCCTCGCCCCCCCTCTTGTACCGGGACACTGGGCTGGGGTGTGGCTTCCTTCCGGCCCCCCAAAGACCTTTGCTCCCAGGAGTTTCATCATTTCTCTTTCTTCTCCTACTGACCAGGTCAGGCTGGGTCAAATGCCCATGCCACATCTCTCTCCCTCCATGCTGTTCTGTGCTGTGGGCGGGCCCTTGTGCTGGGCCATCAGCCCGGTGCGGCCGTTTCCACTCCTCCTGGGGCACCACCACCCCCGATAGAGGTGCTGCCCGGGCGCCTCGGAGCCATCTCGACGGGTCCCGGGGGCTGCGGTGACGGTGCGTAAGGTTGGCCCCCGCCTCCGGTAGGTTTCTTTGTCATCTAGGCTGGGGTGGGCGGCAGTGCCGGAGTCCTGAGCAGCGGTGGCCAGCCCTGGGGAGGCTCGCCCTCGGGACAGTCTTTATATTCTTATCCCTTTGCCCACTGGGAGAAAAAAAGAAGAAGCCTCATGTACTTAATGGAAGTTCTTACTGGAAGTGACAAAGGGTAGTTCTAGGAATCATCAGAAAGTCTATGGTTTTATAATGGAAGTTGTTCCTGGAAGTGACAAAGGGTAGTTCTAGGAATCATCAGAAACTCCATGGTTTTACCGTAGAGTTTCTGGTGAGTCCTAGAGCTACCCTTTGTCACTTCCAGTAAGTGCACGAGGCTGCATTTTTTTAAAAAAATCCCCCCACAACACTGCACCTTCCTCAACCCTTCCAGTTGTTGCTAGGCACTGTCTGGCAACCTTAGGTAAAGTGCAGACAAGGAGGTGGGAGTGGCAACGGGGTCCTGAGGGAAATCCCCGTGAGGACTGCTCATGAAAAACTGGCTGTTTATTATTTTATTTATATTGCAGTTAGAAATTTTATCCGTGTATTAAAATGTTTATACCCCTCCTTTCCTCACGGTTCAAGTCAGCTTACAATAGAAACATATTTGCGAGCTCTTCAGAGAGCCCACTTGTGGTGGCTTAAAAAATGAAGCATCTCCAAATCATAAAACAGCACAAAAATCATTAAAGTTTGGGAGGGGCTGTGGCTCAGTGGTAGAGCATCTGCTTGGCATGCAGGAGGTCCCAGGTTCAATCCCCGGCACTTCCAGTTAAAAGGATCAGGTAGGAGGTGATGGGAAAGACCTCAGTGGTAGAGCTTCTGCTTGGCATGCACAAGATCCCAGGTTCAACGGTAGCATCTCCGGTTAGAAGGACCAGGTAGTAGGTGATGTGAAAGACCTCAGTGGCTCAGTGGTAGAGCATCTGCTTGTAATGCAGAAGGTCCCAGGTTCAATCCCCGGCACTTCCAGTTAAAAGGATCAAGTAGGAGGTGATGTGGAAGACCTCAGCCTGAGATCTTGGAGAGGTGCTGCCAGTCCGAGGAGACGATACTGCTCTTGATGGACCATGCAGTGTTCCTCTAAGCCGAGTTAGTGTGAGCTAGCTCACGGGGGGTTTTAGCCTCCGGCTCACACATTTTTGTCTTGGCTCAGGAAGGATGGCTCTGGAGTAAACTGGTTGATGCAGTAGCCAAATCGCTCGCTCACAACTTTAATGCCAGCGGCTCACAAAGTAGAACTTTTTGCTCACAAGACTCCACAGCTTACAGGGAGCATCGGGGGCCTGATGCAGTTTAAGGCCGCTTCATGTGAAAATTAACAAACCATTTTTTTAAAAAAGCTGGGCATTAAAAAACTCAACCAGAGCATAAAATATTTAGCAGCCTAAAATGAGCATCATAAAGCAGTTCTCAGGCTAGAAGCCAACTGTAAAAAATAATAATACAATCTTCAAAGACCAGCCCTTTAGTCAAAAGTGGGGGTAAAAAGAGAGTCAGGTGAGCATCAGGTGAGCTTTGGGGAGAAGAGTGTTCCACAGGTGGTGTGCCCCCAGTTTTGAGTAGTGGTTAATTGTGTGGACTCTAATCTGGGAGAACCGGGTTTGATTCCCCACTTTTCTACTCGAAGCTGCTGGATGACCTTGGGCAAGCCACTGTTCTGTCAGAGCTGTTCTTGAAAAAAGAGCCGTTTCTGTCAGAACTCTCTCAGCCCCACCCACCTCACAGGGTGCCTGTTGTGGGGAGGGGAAGGGAAAGGAGTTTGGAAGCCGCTCTGAGACTCCCTTGGGAAGTGAAGGGCGAGGTATAAATCCAATCTCCTCCTCCTTCTCCTCCACTGAGAAAGCCCCTCCTCTGGTTGCAATTCACCTCACTTCGGCTGTAAGGTTCCCATTTGCCCACTTATGCTGGGAGACCTCCTGCTTAGAGGTATAACACAGAAAGATGGAGTACTCTCTGTGTTTGTTTGTTTGTTTGTTTGTTTATAGACCACCATTCTAATTGGGACTCAAGATGGATTACACAGAATAACAGGATGGGATATAAGCAATAGAGAGGGCTATTTTTTGGGCAGGAACGCACAGGAACGGAGTTCCGGTTGGCTCCCAAGTTGGCCACGCCCACCAGGAACTAATTAGCATAAGTCATTAGGATTGGCTACATTAGGGGTGTGTGGCCTAACATGCAAAGGAGTTCCTGCTACAAAAAAGGCCCTGGTTTTGACAACAAACAAGATAAACAGAATAACAAGCAAAAGGTGGGTGTGGCTGGATGAGCACACTTCTGGTAACATGGGGGTGCGGCCTAATGTGCTAATGAGCTGTGCTGTCAGGGGTGTGGCCTAATATGCTAATGAGTTCCTGCTGTTGGGTGTGGCCTATTATGCTAATGAGTTCCTGCTGGGCTTTTTCTACAATAGACGATGCAACAGGGTTGGAACTGTAGAAATGTGGAACTGCCCAGAAATCTGAAACAGTGCTGAAGCAAAGTGTAAGTATTGACTCGATGGGTCATCTAGCCCAACCCCCTGCACAAATACCTTCCCCTCCACACCCACAGTGACCGCTGTTCCACGCCCAGAAGATGACAAAAAAAACCCTCCAGAATTCCTTCCTGACCCCAAAGTGGCAATCACCATTTCCCTGGGTGTGTAAAAAAGGGCCACGAGAACTAAGCACTCAGACAACCCACCCTGACCTCCCTCTCATGATCTGCCTCAGTTCACAGAATCCGCATTGCTGTCCGATGGCCATCTAGCCTCTGTTTGAAATACTCCGCCCACCACTTCCCGAGGAAGCCCGTTCCACTGAGGAAAACTGCTCTGTCAGGAAGTTCTTCCTAATGTTTAGCCAAAAACTCTTCTGATTTAATTTCAGCCTGTTGGTTCTGCTCCGACCTTCTGGGGCAACAGAAAACAATTCTGCCCCATAGAGGACAGCCTTTCAAGTACTTGAAGATGGTGATCATATCACCTCTCAGTTGTCTCTTCTCCAGGCTAAACATACCCAGCTCCTTCAACTTTTCCTCTTGGGACTTGGTCTCCAGACCCCTCACCCATCACCAAAGGTCCCCAACCCTTTTGAGGCTGTGGGCACTTTTGGAATTTTGAGAAGGGGTAGTGAGCGCCACCCCAAAATGTCTGCCAAAAGAGTCTGCCAGATGCAAAATGGCTGCTTTTGGAGGTGGAGCCAAATGGGATACTTCCATCCCTACCCCTCCTGGGCAGAAGGAAATCCTGATGAGGAATGAAACCACAGAGTGGCTAAGGGAAGCCCCGTTGCTTATCACTCCTCCTCATCCTCCAGTGGAAAAATCCTTTCATTTGAATAAGAGAATCCAATCACAAGCCCCGCCTTGCAATGGCCCTGCCTACTTTCAGGGGGTGGGGACTTTCCAGGTACCAACGATGCAAAAGCCACATAGTAGGATCCTACTTACAGCCAGGGGTCATTTCGTAGAAAAAGAGGTGCAGGAGCTCATTAGCATAACTTATTTGCATATGCCACACCCCCTGACATCACCGGAAGTGTGTCAGAAGGCAACACCCACCACTCAGGATCCACTGGACTGTTTTGGATTGCTAGCTATTGGGGGGGGATGGGGGACAGGCAGTTCTTTCCTTGCAGAGGAGGGAGAGCTTGTACCTGAATAAAACTTGGTCTTAAAGGTGCCACTGGACTGTTTTGGACTGGGAGCCTCTACAATTTACCTGGCTGCTTCTTGCTCTGACTGACGGCTGCTGGGAGCAGGGGGTGGGACTTGTTGCATGTGCCCGCCCCCTGGGCTCTTTACTGCCGGAGCTCCACTCCTGTGCGCTCCTGCAGGAAATGAGCCCTGCTTATAGCAACAAATAGTACAGACTATGGACTGTGTGCACAAAGGCTGCAGATCCTAAAGCCAGGTTCAAGAACGCACTTGTGAAGGCATCCGGTAGAAGTAATCTCATGTTCCTTGATTTCCCAACTCAGTTTCAGAGCATTTTATTATTATTATTTTCTCCGTGAGCAGAGTCAAATTAGGAGATTTGTTCGGCTAATGTATTACTATTGCTGTCAACTGATTAAAGAAATCTCAGTCAATTAACCATATAGAGGAATATGACTCTATTAATTGATTAATCTGCATGCATTTGCATACGAATCAAACAACTCTTATGAAGAAAAATCTCGCGTCCTGATGCGCGCCTGAATCCGCAGAGCCCTGCCCTGAGTTTTGTTTCTCGGTCACGCTAGATTTGGCAGAACATTGGGAACTCGCAAACATTATTTCTGCCATGCTTAAAACGAGGCGCTTTGCGGTTCGAGGTTGTGGGGGAGGGAGTCTAAACCCCCTTACCCAAAGCCGTACCATCGAAAACACGGAGACAGACACCCTAGGGAGCAAGTTAAAAGACCCTCTAAATGGCTGCCGTTCGGTGCATGTCAGCTCACTGACGCAATATTCCTGCGAGATATTAAGCTACTCTGGAGGATGTGTTTCTGTGGCAAGGAAATGGGGGGTGGGGGGGGAGATGCTCTTAAATGCAACTTCATGACCTTTAAAATACTACTAATAATAAAGCTCTTCCAGTACATATCAACCTCCTGCTAAGTGCTCTCTGTCTTTGAAGTCTCGCTGATTCAAGGCCATTAGCACAGCCTCCGTTCCAGGCTCCTTTCCGTCAAACACCCCAAACATATAACTGGAGAGAGAGAAAGAGAGAGAGAGAGAAAGAAAAAGAGGAAGAGAGCGATTTAATTAGTGCTGCTCTATATCTTCAAATGTGAGCGTTTCCCTGAGTCATAATGGCCCGAGTTTGTCTCCAAAAGCCATTTTAATAGTGCTAATACTAGTAAATATTGCTCGTTTTAGGCCTGATGTGCTATTTGAAGAGTCCCCACGGTTTCCAGAAGTCATTTCTTATTGTTTTACTGTAGGAAGAATCTTACTTTAATTATGTCATAATTGTTTGCCAGCCGTAGAATCTTAATTAATGCCAGTGGCTTCCAGGCACACAATGGATGTGCAGTCGCTCCTTGACTGTCGCCTTCTCTGCCACTTCCTGGTGGAGTGATTCCACATTCCCTCCCTTCCTCCCTTCCTCCCACCTTGAAACAATGTTCCAGCCAGCTGCTTTCTATGTTTGGCCCTTTGTTGCAGTTTCCCGGGACCGAATTATATGTGACACTGGGAAATTCAGGAACAGGTCTTCCAGGCCCGAATTATCCTTGGCATTGGGAAATTCAGGAACAGGTCTTCCAGGGCCGAATTATATGTGACCAGGGGTCATTTCGTAGAAAAAGAGGTGCAGGAATTCATTAGCATAACTCATTAGCATAACTTATTTGCATATGCCACACCCCCTGACTTCACCGGAAGTGTGTTAGAAGGCAACACCCACCGCTCAGGCTCCACTGGACTGTTTTGGATTGCTAGCTATTGGGGGGGGATGTGCAGATCTGCCCTCACAGAGGAGGGAGAGCTTGTACCTGAATAAAACTTGGTCTTAAAGGTGCCACTGGACTGTTTGGGGCCGGGGGCTGGGGGGGGCTCTGCAACGTACCTGGCTGCTTCTTGCTCTGACTGAGGGCTGCTGGGAGCAGGGGGTGGGGCTTGTTGCATGTGCCTGTTCCCTGGGCTCTTTGCTGCCGGAGCTCCGCCCCTGTGCGCTCCTGCAGGAAAGTACCCCTGTATGTGACACTGGGAAATCCAGGAACAGGTCATCCAGGGCCGAATTATATGTGACACTGGGAAATTCAGGAACAGGTGTTCCACATTTTCAGGTTAAAATAGCAGCAGGGAGCCCTTCCCCAACTGTTTGGAAAGGCTCCAAATGTAGGGAGAGGTAAAGTTGCCATGCATGGGGGGCCATTGCATTGCATGGAGGCTACATCACTTCCAGTAAAACACACACACCTACAAAACTCATGTGATACAGTCTTCTAAATCCGCTGGACTCAATTGGCTCGGAAGGGTGTAATTGTAGGATTGCAATGTATTTCAGGGCTCTCCTATCATCATATCTAGGGTGGGCAATGCAGTATAGTGGTTAGCCTAGACTCTGTGAGACTCAGGTTTAAATCCTCATACTCCTAAAGAGTTTGTTTGGGTGGCCTTGGGCCAGCTTTCTCTTGGCCAGCCTCCAGGTGGGGCCTGTAGATCTCCCGCTTTTACAACTGATCTCCAGCTGATGGAAATCAGCTCCCCTGAAGAAAATGGCTGCTTTGGAGGGTGGACTCTATGGCATTGTAGCATGCTGTGGCCCCTCCCCTCCCCAAACCCCACCCTCTCCCGGATCCACCCCCAAAGTCTCCGGGTATTTTCCAATGCAGACCTGGCAACCCTACCCCAGCCTCACAGGGTTCTTGTGAGACTACTGGGGAAGGGAGATATTTATTTATTTGATTGCTTGTTTATTCATTTATTAGCCATCTTTATTCCTTCCGGCACTCAAGGAGGCTTACAAACATAGAAAAAACATCAAAGAAAATACAGTAAGAACCTAAAGCCAATAGCATACTGGATTCGCTTCAAGGTGCTGATTTTGACCTTTAAAGCCCTATATGTTCAGGGGGCTGACTACCTGAGGGACCGCATTTCCCCACATGCTCCCCAGAGAGCACTGAGGTCAAGGTCTCAAAACCGTCTGACCCTCCCTGGTCCGAAAGACGCCAGACTGGCCTCTACCAGGGCCAGGGCCTTCTCAGTGGCGACTCCACACTGGTGGAATGAGCTGCTGGAAGACATCAGGGCCCTGCGGGACCTTCTACAGTCCCACAAGGCCTGTAAAACGAAGCTCTTCCACCAGGCCTTCGATTAGGAGCCGCCACTGTGCACTGACTATATACTGATGACATCTGAACAGTTAACATCTAAACTGTTACGGCCCGCTTTGTGGACTGAACAACAATAGCCAGTGTATTTTGACCCTATGGGACGCTACCGCCATCAGCATTTTTATCTTTTTATATGTATTTCTATGTATTTATGATTGCGATTTGTTGCATACTATGTTATTGCATTGTTTCAATGCCTCTGTGTTTTAACGTATTTAAACCTACCGTAAGCCGCCCTGAGCCTGCTATGCAAGGAGGGTGGGACAAAAATCAAATAAATAAATTTTACGATCACTACTCAGGGCTGCTACTAAACCTAACCGAATACATTCCTAATAAACCCATCTTCAGCTCCCCCCTAAAGATTGAAAGTGAGAGGGCCAGGTGCCCCTCCCTGGGGAGGTTGTTCCGTAATCATGGGGCCAACACTGAAAAGGCTCTCTCTTGTGTACCCACCAAACCAGCCCCTTTGATTGATGGGACAGTCAGTAGGGCCTCTCCTGTGATCTTAATTCCCAGGCAAGATATATATATATTGCCCTGAGTACCTTGGACGAAGGAGAGGAATTTTCTAAAAAATGCCAAATAGATGGACCCCTTAAAATTTTTGCTATACCTCCCCTAATTATATAGGTAAAAAAAGGTAAAGGTTCCCTTGCTCGAAAGCCAGTCGAATCCGACTCTAGGGTTGCGGTGCTCATCTCCGTTTCAAAGCCGAAGAGCCAGCGCTGTCCGAAGACATTTCCGTGGTCATGTGGACGGCATGTCTAAACACCAAGGCACACGGAACGCTGTTACCTTCCCACCGAAGTGGTACCTATTTATCTACTTGCAATGTCTTGCTTTCGGACTGCTAGGTTGGCAGGAGCTGGAACTAGAGATGGGAGCTCACTCCGTCATGCGGCACCCGGGTCTCAAACTGCTGAACTACCGACCTTCCACAGCCTGCAGTTCAGCGTCTTAACCACTTGAGCCACTGCAGCTCCTAATTATATATGTAGCACATGTAAAATCAAGTCATTTTCTATATTTACTGTGGTCATTAGCCAGTTTCGTAAGATGTCTCTCCTTGTCGAGGGGGGGTGGATTAGATATATTTCTTTTCTTCCATCTGGGGAGAGATTGAGGCTGTGATCACACACACCTTTAGATCCAACATAGGTGTGAATACCTGACGGATCTAAAGGGTGCGATCAAACAGCAACATCTGGGAAGTGTCCTGCAGATGTTGTGTTAAATAGTGGGGTTCTGTGGATGAGCAGGCTCGAGTCTAGTGATCAGCTCCACTTTATCTGCGACTTCAGCAGCAGCAAGACAAGACTCCAGAGCCTCAGCTCTGCTAAATAGCATGCAGTTGCCACACCCAAACATACCCCACTCCCAGTCATAGGTTACTTACATAACATTACTATAAGATTGCCCACTCTGGGCAACTCGAATGATAAAAGGGTTGGAACACTTTCCCTATGAGGAAAGTTTAAGGCGCTTAGGGCTCTTTAGCTTGGAGAAACGATGACTGAGGGGTGACATGATTGAGGTTTATAAGATTATGCATGGGAAAGAGCAGGTAGAGAAAGAGGTACTTTTCTCCCTTTCTCACAATACAAGAACTCGTGGGCACTCCATGAAATTGCTGAGCGGTCGGGTTAGAACGGATAAAAGGAAGTACTTCTTCACCCAAAGAGTGATTAACACTTGGAATTCACTGCCACAGGAAGTGGTGGCGGCTACAAGCATGGACGGCTTCAAAAGGGAATTAGATAAGCATATGGAGCAGAGGTCCATCAGTGGCTATTAGCCACAAGGTATAGATAGGGACTCTGGAGCAAGTGATGCTCTGTCATCTTGGTGCTTGGGGGGGTCAACAGTGGGAGGGCTTCTAATGTCCTGGCCCCACTGGTGGACTTCCTGATGGCACTGATATTTCTGGCCACTGCGTGATACAGAGTGTTGGACTGGATGGGCATTTGGCCTGATCCAACATTGGCATCTCTTATGTTCTTATGTTCTTATGGTTATGTTCTTATGTTCTTATGGTGTAGTGGTTAAGTGTGCAGACTCTAATCTGGGAGAACCGGGTTTGATTCCCCACTCCTCCACTTGCACCTGCTGATGTGACCTTGGGTCAGTCGCAAGCTCTGGCACAGCTGTTCTTGAAAAAGAGCAGTTTCTGTCAAGAGCTCTCTCAGCCCCACCTACCCCACAGGGTGTCTGTTGTGGGGAGGAGAAGGGAAAGGACTTTGTAAGCCGCTCTGAGACACCTTTGGGTAGTGAAGGGCGGGGTATAAATCCAATCTCTTCTTCTCTTCTTCTTCTTCTACTTTCAGAATCCTGGCAGGCTATTGTTCCTGTGCTCCAAGCTCAGCCAGTCTCTGGGGTGATTCAATCAGGGATGATTCAATCCCAATACATAACACGTCGGCAACCCGTGCTGCTCCGCTGCAGAAGTGAAATTAAAAGACACCGGGCATAGTCCGGCTCTAACGAGTTCCGACGGTCTATGGGCAGACTTCCCCATCTGAATGTGCAAGCACGCTCTCATGCTGTTGGGATGGTCTGATCATGCCATCCCTTCTAGATGCCATTCCCCCCCTCTTCGCAGTATGCACATCATCGCATACTCCATAGGGGTCCCTCAGTGCAGAGGTGTGATTCCTTGTTCATGCAGATGGGAAACAATCAGCCAAAAAAGCATAATACCCCGACTCACACGCAGTTGCGTCTGATCGCATAGTGATGGGCTGAGCCTGCAGCTACAAAGGGAGGTGTGATCGTGCAACTGTGTGTCAAATTCCTCTGGAGGAAATAGCTGTCATTGGCGTGGACGAGGATGAGCTGACGGAGCCTGCAGAGAGCACAGCTGGCCCCTCTGAAGCAGCTGAGGAGCTGAGGAGGATAGCGGGCAAGTGCCTGCAACAGCAGTCTTCACACCTGGCCCAGATAAGAAGGAAGAACTGCAAGCTGGAAGCCCTCCTGACTCACCCCCATGTGTGACTCGTTTAAGGGAGCGACTGCAGCAAAACTTAGCAATCGGGCGAAGAGAGGCCAGGCTACAGGGGAGACGCTCGGCCAGCCCAGAGTTCTAACAGGAGCCTGGCTGATCGTGCAGCTGGCTAATTGGTAGCAGCATTGAACTCCACACTCTGGGCAGTACTCTT
>NW_015177132.1:91863-101980 GCF_001447785.1 Gekko japonicus
GGACTCTAATCTGGGAGAACCGGGTTTGATTCCCCACTCCTCCACTTGCACCTGGCTTGATGACCTTGGGCAAGTTGTAGTTCTGATAAGAGCTGTTCTTGAAAAAGAGTAGTTTCTGTCAAGAGCTCTCTCAGCCCCGCCTACCTCACAGGGTGTCTGTTGTGGGGAGGGGAAGGAAAAGAAGTTTGTCAGCCACTCTGAGACTCCCTTGGGTAGTGAAGGGCGGGGTATAAATCCAATCTCTTATTTTCTTCTTCTTCTTCTTCTGAGAGAGGTCTGATGAGATCCGGCTAGCCTTGCCCATCCATGGACTCTGTGTGTGTGTTTGTGTGTGAAGCACTGTTAAGTCGCATCCAGATTCTGGTGACCCTGTAGGGTTTTCAAGACAAGAGACTGACAGAGGGGGGTTGTTGTTGTTTTCTACTTTACACAGAGCATTATTCAAATGGCAAATTTGCTGCCAGTGAATGTAGTGATGGCCACGGGAATAGACAGCTTTAAATGGGATTCAGTGGATTCATGGAGAAGTCTATCAATGGCTACTGGCCATGGTGACTGAGGCACTAATGCTCTGAATCACAGAGCCAGGTGGCAACATCAGGGGAAGGCCTTGGACCCTATGCCCTGTTGTTGGCCCTCCAGAGGAACTAGACTAGATGGACCACTGGTCTGATCCAGCAGGGCTCTTCTTATGTTCTTATGAAGACCTTGGCCTCTATGCACTGTCATTGGCCCTCCAGAGGAACTGGTTGGCCACTGTGTGAGACAGGATGCTGGACTAGATGGACCCCTGGCCTGATCCCGCAGGGCTCTTCTGATGTTCTTATGAGGGCCTTGGCCTTTACGCACTGTTGTTGGCCCTCCAGAGAAACTGGTTGGCCACTGTGGGAGACAGGATGCTGGACTAGATGGTCCCTCACTGGCCTGATCCCGCAGGGCTTTTCTGATGTTCTTATGAAGGCCTCAGCCTCTGTGCCCTGTTGTTGGGTGTCCAGAGGATCTGGCTGGCCACTGTGTGAGACAGGATGCTAGACTAGATGGATTATTGGTCTGATCCAGCAGGACTCTTCTTACATTCTTATGTTCACAAACATACACAAGGTGCAGAACAGCACAATACGATGACATCAGAAGCTGTGTTCTTTTAAACTGCTCAGCAGGGGGAGCTGAGATGGGGACTGCCATTTCGGTGACCATTGAGCATTTTGGTTAATGTGCTAAAGTCTGTAGAGTAATGCGCAGTCTTGGCCTCCCTGAGAAGTCTATGCTCAGCCACATCGACACACTTTCCAAAGGAACCAACCAATAAACCCTTCATACATGACAAAGACCCCCAAATTTCTGCTGAACATAATCTAATCTCAGACCTTTCCGCAGAGGTAGAAATCTCATTACCCGCCCCTCTTTCTCTCTCCCCGTGTCTCATCAATACATCAGATCACAAACGCAATGTCTCCTCAATGTCTCTCCCTCTTACTTTTTTATTGACCTATGACCCATAATGTCCCTGTCTGCTTCAAGTACTTTTATTTATGCCATTCCTTGGGTCCATATATTTTGATCAAAGAAGCCATTTCCTCGGCTTGGAACCAGCAGAGAAGACTATTTGCGGGAATCGTCAGCGCCGGGGTAGGCAGTCACCCAATATATGAGATTGTGACAAGGTATAATGTAATGGTAGTTATGTGAATCTCCAATAAACTAGTGGTACTTCACCGATTACTCGGAGAGAAAGTCTTATAGCGTGCTTGAAGAAGTATGAAATGAATTTCATTTCCTTCTCATTTGCCTTCCCTTTGAAAGGTTTCATGCGAGATATGTGACCAACTATTACAGCAGTAATCCATCCATGACAAAGCTCAATTTTCCCTGAGAATTTACTTCTGAATGGGCTGCCGGAAAGAAAAAGAAAAAAACCCTGAAAGCTCCAAATTAAAGTACACTGAACAGAGCAGGCACTGAGCTGTGGACAACTGTCTGTCAAGAAAACCAGTTGGAACAAAAAAACGTAAAGAAGGTTTGGGGTTTATTTTTAATGGGTTCTTCATAGAAACCTACACTGTTTTTCTTTCTTTCTTTCTTTTTTAAGTTTCAAGTATTGCCATTTGGAAACAACTATCGGCAAACTGTGAAAAGTTATCGGAGCAGAGGGCCCTGGTGAAACTTGGTTGCAGTTGTTCGGAGAGGTAAGAACCCTTGTTCAGACGCATCCAGGGCACGACTAGGGGGTGCCAAAATCACATATTTCAGATTTCCCTCATAAACTGTCCAATGTTTCTCCCGAGCGGAAACCACCAAACCCCTCTGGTTTTAAATGGGGATGTGATGCAGATTTTAAATATTTTTTAATGTTCCTTTATACAGAGGTTTTCAAAAATCCTTATGGTTTTTTTGTATATATTTATTAAGAAAAATATTCCAAAATAACATCAATCAGTGACAAAACATCAACCAGTAGCAGAATAGCAACAAAACATCAACAACAAACCTGAAATACCTATGCAACAAGGCAGACTTCAATACTACCCAGGGGTCATTTCCTGCAGGAGCGCACAGGATTGAAGCTCCAGCAGTAAAGAGCCCAGGGGGCGGGCACATGCAACAAGCCCCACCCCCTGCTCCCAGCAGCCCTCAGTCAGCACAAGAAGCAGCCAGGTAAGTTGCAGAGCTCCCCCCACCCCCCTGGCCAAAAACACTCCAGCGGCACCTTTAAGACCAAGTTTCATTCAGGGACAAGCTCTACCTCCTCTGCAAGGACAGATCTGCACGCCCCCCCCCCAATAGCTACCAATCCAAAAAAGTCCAGTGGTGGAGCCTGAGCGGTAGGTGTTGCCTTCTGACACACTTCCAGTGATGTCAGGGTGTGTGGCATATGCAAATAAGTTATGCTAATGACTTATGCTAATGAGCTCCTGCACCACTTTTTCTACAAAATGACCCCTGATACTACCTCTACACAAATCTTAATTGTTACATTAACTTAAAACCTTTACAGTTATAAGACTTCAAGTCCTGGAAAAAGGTCTTACATCTTTTGCCTACAGACTGTGAACCACGAAAATAAAGAGTTGCTATATCAGGGATCCCCAACGTGGGGCCCACTGAATATTGTTAGAAAGTGGGTGGGACTAAGTGGGGTGCTTGCCCAGCAGGGCTTCTGATTGGCCACGGGAGATGGGATTGGCTGCGCAGATAAAATATCATCGCTTTGGTGGCAGCTGCCAAAACCGTGCTGGTTTTATTCTCTCTCACACTCATCTTCTCCAGTGTATTTTTAAAAAATCACTACTCTCATCCCTTTCAATTGGGCTTCACCTGCGTGTGGCCCCACCTCCTTCAGTAACCATTTTGTGGTTGAGTCCACCTCTCACGGTGGCCATTTTGTGCCCACCACCCCGTATCAGAATTCCAAACATGGCCATAGGCTTAAAAGGGCCGGGGTCCCCTGTACCATATAACATGGCTCAGCAAAATGCCATCAAACAAACACAATATGGATCAATGTCAACATATTCTTCAATGTGTAGACCAGGGGTGTCGGACTCATTTGTTATGAGGGCCGGATCTGACATAAATGAGACCTTGTTGGGCCAGGCCATGTGTGTCAAAAAATGTAATGCCAGGTAGCGGAGATACAAACTTTATAAAGGACACAAACAAAGATTTTTTTTTTACTTAAAAACATGCTTAAAACATTAGCACTCTTGCAATATTTTGTTTATTTAAAAGTATCTCATAACGGACACCTCTTGCTCTGAATTATTGCATCGAAATTTCTGTGCTGTTGCAATTTTGAGTATGCTGTTCAAGCATGTATCTTTAAGCTGCAAACCTACTTTTGATTTATTGACATTCACTACAGAAATCTCATGCACAGAGTCCTGAGTTCTAGGACCCCGGTTAAAACATGAAATGGCCATGCACAGAGTCCTGAGTATAGGGCCCAGGTTAAAACATGAAATGGCCGAGCGATTAAGAGAGTCTGGCGAAACAAGTTATGATGCAGCGGCAGCAGAACTGGAAGCAGGAGATGGCCACTTCTACTGAGGGCCTGATAGAAGCCCTCCGAGGGCCTCATTCAGCCCCCCGGGCCAAATATTTGACACCCCTGGTGTAGACTATTTGCTCTAAATGAAGAGACCCATTGCTTTAAATATGACATGATTCATGGGCTCTGGGTTGGGAAATACCTGGAGATTTTGGGGTGGAGCCTGGGGAGGGACTTCAGCAGGGTATAATGCTATAGAGCAGGGGTTGCCAAACTGTGGCTCGGAAGCCACATGTGGCTCTTTCACACATATTATGCAGCTCCCAGCAGGGCAGCTGGGAAAGCAAAGGGAAGGCATGCTCTCTCTCTCTCTCTCTCTCCCTCCCTCCCTCCTTTCCTTTCATTTGATTTCTTTGTTTTTCTCTCTCTCTTTTCTTTCCACATCTTTCCTTCTTCCTTTCCTCCCCCCTCCCTCTGACAAATTAATATCATTAGCAAACAAATAAATATAGGCCCCGGTCACATGGAAGATTTGCTGCGCTAAAGGCACAAATGTCAGGTGGATTTTCGGGGCGCGAGCACACCGCAACATCTGGAAAGCATAGCGTGCCGAACCCATGGCATCCCGCCGAAGATGTGCAGTAAAAAAGTACCGTGGAAAGTGCACTAGTATCCGGAAAACACGGGGTGGGGTGAGCATCTGATCGCGGGAATGCTAGTATCCCGTGGCATCCGGCGCTTGTCCAGGTCCCGTCGCAAACTGGATGTTTTTTGTAAGCTCATGCGCACAAACACGTAACTGAAAGTAGTGCTGCTCCACGGAACTGCGCATGCACACAAACACAAAATGCTTACCACGCTGCTTCTTTGCCACGCTCCAGCATTGCCGTGTGATCGCCAGCTAACAGCTGAAGTGCGGAGACTCAGGGGACCGTGTGATCGGGCTACCGTGCTTTATTTTGCTCCGGGGCGAACAGCCACACCTCTCCCCACCGTGTTATCTGGCCTGTGTGCATATTTATTTGTCCATCATTGGACAAATAAATATCATTCTCAGTATCTGTTTTACCCCTTTTGCTTTTATTTTTGGCAGTCTCATTTAATGTTAATAAAAAGCAAATTTGCATATTTTAAAATAAAAACGTCTTTGTTATATCTGCTCGTGTCTTGCGGCTCTCGGACCTCTGACGTTTATTCTATGTGGCTCTTACGTTGAGCGAGTTTGACCCCCCCTGCCATAGAGTCTCCCCTCCAAAACAGCCATTTTCTCCAGGGGAACTGATCTTGGTCATCTGGAGAGGAATTGTAACAGCAGGAGATCTCCAGGTGCCCCCTGGAGTCTGGCAACCTTATTCCAGTAAGAGATCTCAAGCAGGTTAGAACATGCACCCTGAGCAAGAGTTTTCTAGATATCTGCATCTGTGCTCTCCATAGTTGTTGTTGTTCAGTCGCACAGTCGAGTCCGACTCTTCACGACCCCATGAACCAGATCACACCAGGCCCTCCTGTCTTCCACCGTCCTCTGAAGTTGGCTCAACTTCATGTTCGTTGCATCTGTGACACTGTCTAACCATCTCATCCTTTGCCGTCCCCGTCTTCTTTGACCTTCAATCTTTCCCAGCATCAGGGTCTCTCCATAGTGCCCACATACAAAACTATGACCCCCGTCCACCCACGTTTCCTAGTCTTACCAATACCGCCCCCCTCCCCAATTCTTCAAATGTTTCATCCAAAACAGGAGACTACACTTTTGCCTCAAAAACGTTACTTTTTAGTTACTGATTTTTAGAAGGATATAATGGAACCCTTCGGGACCATGTCACTCCACCCTTGCTCCACCTACATCAATCCCTAGTTTGCATTTCGACCCAATTCGAGGAACCTCAAATTCAGCCTGGGGCTCCCCCATCTCTTTGGCATGCAGAAAGTAGGATGCTTAAGATAATCACTTTTAAAAAAATGAAATTTAACTCTGGAAGCACTATTGGAATTAATTGAGCAGAGGAGGTTGAGGGGGGACAGGATCGCTCTCGAAGTCTTTGAAGGGTTGTCACTTACAGGAAGAAGAGGAAGAAGAGGAAGAAGAAGAAGAGGAGGAGGAGGAGGAGGAGATTGGATTTATACCCCACCCTTCACTCAGAGTCTCAGAGAGGCTTACATACTCCTTTCCCTCCCCCTCCCCACAACAAACATCCTGTGAGGTAGGCGGGGCTGAGAGAGCTCTTTCCAGAACTGTCCTTGAGAGAACAGCTCTGACAGAACTATGGCTTTCCCCAGGTCATCCAGCAGCTGCAAGTGGAGGAGTGGGGAATCAAACTCGGTTCTCCCAGATTAGAGTCCGCGATATAAATCCAATCTCTTCTTTTTCTTCTTTTTGGGCAAACTCTATGGTTTTGAGGGCAAAAAAACCATAGAGTTTTGTCCAAAGACTAGAGTGTCATTCCCCCCCCCCAATGTTGGCAGCACAATGATGTCACTTCTGGGTGATGTCATCGCAGCGCACGTGCCAAGATCCCGACCAGCAGCCTGGAGCCCCCCGCCAGGAGCAAGGTAGGACCTAGCAACCCAAGACTAGATGGTCTGTATGGATGTTTTAGGCTTTTTCTGCACTGAGCAGGGGTTTGGACTAGATGGCTTGTATGGCCCTTTCCAGCTCTATGATTCTGTTATGCCACTATGATTCAATAAACTCAGTTGCTAGATGGCCTTAGCCGCAAGAATATTTGGAGCACATTTGACATCAAAGGTCACAAAGGGGAATTTTGGGGACAAGTTTCCCAGTATCTAGCGATTCCCTGTGTCTGTTAAATACATACAGTGACTAATGTTCCCTCTAAGCTGAGTTAGTGTGAGCCAGCTCACAGTTTTTTAGCCTCCGGCTCACACATTTTTGTCTTCGCTCAGGAAGGAGGGCTCCAGAGCAAACTAATTTATGCAGGAGCCAAACCGCTCGCTCACAGTTTTAATGCCAGGAGCTCACAAAGGAGAATTTTTGCTCACAAGACTCCACAGGAACATTGGCAGTGACTGCCTGAATTCTGGCAAATGTTGACATTCCCATGTGAATACTGGCATACCCAGGAAACATCTAAGCACTCAAGAGAGATATTCCAGAATGCAGCAAACTACCTGCACACAATTGCAAAGCTTTGCTGGTATGTGTCCAAAGAAAAAAAAAAGTGGAGAAATATATATCTATTTGGGAGCATTCACCGAGATAATCTTGTATTGTCAGCATTCATATGCGAGTGCTGAAAATCAGCAAATTCCAGCCATTTGCTATAACGTGATACTGCAAAGAGGATTTTCATCAAGAAGTATACATCACAGTCAAAGCGATTGCTACAATTGGATCGGGGAAGGCATTCCCATGAAGGATGAGGCTATGCAAATGTAAGACGGTTTTAAAAAAAGGAGAGGAAGATATAGTTTCTTATTCTTTTTTTTTTGGAAAAAGACCATAACTGAATCGCCGAGCATGCTTTGCCTGCGGAAAGTTCCAGGCACCTTCAGGTAAAGGAACTCAGCTAAACGGGTGTTTGGAAGAGGTTTCCTCTGCCAGATACGCTTAGGCCCAGCCCGCGTAGACCAAGGGTCCCTCACGTGTTTCCCACGGGTCCCATGGTGTCCGCTGTCACCTTGCCTGCCAAATGTTTTTCGAAGGTGGAAGGGGCCAGCTGATTGGCCGTTGGAGAGTGCTCAGGCAGCAGCTGCCACCACAGCACAAAGACCATCACAGTGCGACTGAAGGGAAGCCATGGCAGCCATTTTCAGTCTGGCTCCGCCTCCTGTGGCAGCCATTTTCATGGAAGCCATCTTGGGGCTGCACTCACCACACTATGTCAAAATCCCAAAGGTGCCTGCAGACTCAAAAAGTTTGGGCACCTCTTGGAGAAACCTGACATGCATTCTACCTCTCCAAAGGAGGGACAGCACTCCATGGAAACTGATTAAATGGTCAATCCAGCGACTGAAGAAGAAGATAAGAATAAGATATTGAATTTATACCCTGCCCTTCACTACCCAAAGGAGTCTCAGAGCAGCTCACAATCTCCTTTCCCTTCCCCTCCCCACAACAGACACCCTGTGAGGTAGGTGGGGCCGAGAGAACTCTCTCAAGAACTGCTCACGCGAGAACAGCTCTGAAATAACTTGTGACTGACCCAAGGTCATGACAGCAGCTGCACGTAGACGAGTTCAAACCCGGTTCTCCCAGAATAGAGTCCAAACTCCTGACCACTACCCCAAACTGGCTCTCATTGGAAAAAGAAAAGGGAAAAAGAAACTTACAAAAATTGCATTAAGAGCATATTTTCATCCCAAACCAAATTAGCCATGTATCTGGGGGTAAAAATATCCTGTGAAAGTTGGGGGGGGGGGTTGTTTGTTTGCAGTTATCATGAGGGCTTATGTTTCTCAGCAGCACTGCCATCGTAATAAATGCATGGGTGACAAAAATGTCCCAATGGTAAGAATGCATACGTTGTGTGCGCAATGTGCCATCAAGTCACATCAAGCCATTTTCCTCTTCTTTTTCTTCTACTTCTTCTTCTTCTTCTTCTTCCTCCTCCTCCCCCCCTGCCCTTCACTATCCAAAGGAGTCTCAGAGCAGCTTACATTCTCCTTTCCCTTCCCCTCCCCACAACAGACACCCTGTGAGGTAGGTGGGGCTGTGGGAGTTCTTTCGTGGACTGCTCTTTCCAGAACAGCTCTGAAAGAACTTGTACCTGGCCCAAGGTCATCCAGCAGGCACAAGTGGAGGAGTGGGGAATCAAACCCAGTTCTCCCAGGTTAGAGTCCGTGCTCCTAACCACTATGCCAAACTGGGTCTCTGGAGGCTGGCGTCCCAAAGAAAAGAACAGAATTGAGCAGCAGTATAAAAGAGTTTACTTTCACCCGTCACCTCTTTGTGCTGGGAAAGCCAGTCTTCATGAGAACTTCTGTACCAGTTGCTACCAGTGTGACTGGGACTTAGCTCTGGTTTCTCCCATTCTCTGCTGTCCTCGTAGGGCAGTGGGTTTTTAACATGTCAATCCATGCAAGGGGGCTTTCTCTCTTTTGCTAGCTTCTGTCTCAGCTAAAGGACCCAGGAAAGGGGAAAGATGGCAAATTCCTGATCTTTTTTTTTAAAAAAACAATAAGATAAAATAAAAAGGTCACGCACGGATGCGATAAGAAGGTCAGGGAGACAGGCCGGCCTAGGAGCACCCAGCAGGTTTCTAAGGTGAGAGCCACGCTCCCCGATCGATATTGTATTTGATTGTCAGCCAATGCAATTTGTTCCGAATAGGTTAAAAGTGCCCCGACTGCTTCCTTTTTCATAAAGGCGTTCTGTTATCAAGAGCCGAGCCCGGCCTGAGATCCATCGGAGGTGGAAATGAACATCTGCAACTTTGAAATATTCCATAAACGCAGAGTGATATAGGAGCGGTGACAGGCATGAAATCAGGCTGAAACTTTTTTTTATCTGCTGTATATCAGGTTATCAGTGAGACGAAACGACCTTTGCAGAAGGGTTTTCGTGCGCACTTCCCTTCTTGTTTGGCCCAAGGAGTGAAAGGCGATGTATTAATCAAAGGCAGGCTTTCCATCATTAGCGCTTATGCTGGACGGCACCTTAATTGTCTCTTCGATCCTTGTTGCCTTCATTATAATGGCGCTTGAACTAATTGTTTTCTTGGCCCCCACAGGTGTGGTGCAGGTTATGCAATATAGATGACTTGCTGGCTTATAACACAGGAATGGCCCAGTACTTTCCAATAAAAGTTCCAGGGATCATGTAGGAAGAACAGGAGGAGGAGGAGGAGATTGGATTTATACCCCGCCCTTCACTACCCAAAAGAGTCTCAGAGCGGCTTACAAACTCCTTTCCCTTCCCACAACAGACACCCTGTAAGGTCGGTGGGGCTGAGAGAGCTCTGACAGAGCTGTCCTTGAGAGAACAGCTCTGACAGAACTATGGCTTGCCCAAGGTCATCCAGCAGCTGCAAGTGGGGAATCAACTCCTCCACTTGCGCCTACTGGATGACCTTGGGCAAGCCATAGTTCTGTCAGAGCTGTTCTTGAAAAAGAGCAGTTTCTATCAGAGCTCTCTCAGCCCCAGCTACCTCACAGGGTGTCTGTTGTGGG
>NW_015177132.1:102065-106047 GCF_001447785.1 Gekko japonicus
TCTTCTTCTTCTTCTTCTTCTTCTTCTTCTTCTTCTTCTTCTTCTTCTTCACAAAACCCAGTGACAACTTAAAGTTATGTGAAACGTCTTGAGATGAGATGGTTCAGGATGATATCTCCCCCCACCCTTCTTTCGGATTTTCATTCCGACACTCCGAGCTGAAGCCCTAGTTAAAAAACCAGAATATTTTTTGTCAAAGCTCCATTTAATGAATCAGACGGGCAGCTTCCCATCAATGTATGCCGATCGCTTCCAAATTAATGTCAGGATCATTAAAACGGGGAGGAGACGTCGTTTCATATTGTTTTTGTGTTCCTACTTCCGCTATTTTGCACTGCCTATTTCCCCCCCACACAAGCCTTTGAGGTCCTCTGTTGCATTCCAAGGGATGAAGGTGGTGAGAGAATATTGGAAGTTACCCACAGAAAATGAATTATGCACTAAATTGTAAATATTCCATTTCTTCGGCTCATCCGAAAGTCCCCAAAGAAATACGAGCGTTTGATTTAAAATTCAGCTCCAGTGACATTTCCCGGCTGCTCGTAGCACCTCGCCAAACGCACAAGAGTTTGCGGTGAAGGATGGCTTAGTTATGGGGGTGCCACTGGGTGTTAATTTTCTTTTTTCCCCCTTTTTTTGTTTATTTGTTTTCAAGCCGGCTCACAATCACTCTTCCCACCCCTCCTCTTTCCGAATCAAATGATTCTTTTTTTTCTTTCCCTTCCGGGCAAAGTGATGTGTGGGAAATAAATAAATAAAGGTGGTGGGGAATTGCAGCTGATTTGAATGAATGCATCTTTTTTTAAAAAAACTTATTTATAGAGAGAAAAAAATATTTATGCCTCATGATAAAAAATTCATCCCCATAAAAATACATATTACCAGGTGCATAAAACAAGGTTGGCCCAGGAATGAAGCCTAATCTCTTTGCAAGAGAGGGTTGTTAAGTAAACACAAGGGCAAGGAAGCTTCATAATGGATGATTTCACCTGTTGTTTTCTCAGTCTTTGTGGAAGCCGTCGTGTGGTTTATTATTTCCATTTCCTCCGAAGCCTCGCGCACGCGCACGCACGTACAAGCCAAACGTTGCTTAAGCGGCACAGTAACCCTGCAAAACAGATACAGGGGGTGTCCCTCGCCTCGGCCTCAAGGGGAACCCTAAGAACATAAGAACATAAGAGATGCCAATGTTGGATCAGGCCAAAGGCCCATCCAGTCCAACACTCTGTATCCCACAGTGGCCAGAAATACCAGTGCCATCAGGAGGTCCACCAGTGGGGCCAGGACATTAGAAGCCCTCCCACTGTTGACCCCCCAAGCATCAAGAATACCGAGCATCACTTGCCCCAGACCGAGAGTTCATATCTATACCTCTGCTCCATATGTTTATCCTATTCCCTCTTGAAGCTGCCCATGCTTGTAGCTGCCACCACCTCCTGTGGCAGTGAATTCTATGTGTGAATCACTCTTTGGGTGAAGGAGGACTTCCTTCTATCTGTTCTAACCCAACTGCTCAGCAATTTCATGGAGTGGCCTCGAGTTCTTGTATTGTGAGAAAGGGAGAAAAGGACTTCTTTCTCGACCTGCTCTTTCCCATGCATAATCTTGTAAACCTCTACCATGTCACCCCTCAGTTATCATTTCTCCAAGCTAAAGAGCCCCACAAACAAGAAGACCAGCCATTTCATCTCCAAGAAAAGAATCAGCAGCTACCTTTATTTTATTTATTTATTTTGTTTATTTAATTTGTATCCCACGCCAGTTTGATGTAGTGGTTAAGTGTGTGGACTCTAATTTGGGAGAACCGGGTTTGATTCCCCACTCCTCCTCCGCTTGCACCTGATGGACCTCTGCTCCATATGCTTAGCTAATTCCCTTTTGAAGCCGTCCATGCTAGATGTTGTCTTGCAAAGGTGTCTCCCAAAATCTGGCCTATTCAAGATCATGGAGATTCAGGTAGTAAGACGCAGGCTAGCCCAATCTCACCAGCCTCTATTTGCTCTGACCTGGATGGCCCAGACTAGACTGTTTTGATCAGATTTTGGAAGCTAAGTAGGGTCAGTCCGGGTTAGTGCTTGGGTGGGAGGCCACCAAGGAAGTCCAGGGTCGCTGTGCAGAGGTGGGCGATAGCAACCCACCTCTGAAGTCTCTTGCTTTGGAAAACCTGTGGGGTCACCAGAGGTTGGCTGTGACTTGATTTCACATTCCTCTACCACCTCCTCCACCACCACCACCAAGTGGTCTGAGAGCCAGTTTGGTGTAGTGGTGAAGTGCGCGGACTCTAATCTGGGAGGACCGGGTTTGATTCCCCACTCCTCCGCTTGCACCTGCTGGATGACCTTGGGCATGCCGTAGTTTTGTCAGAGCTGTTCTTTGAAAAGAGCAGTTTCTGTTGGGGCTCTCTCAGCCCCACCAACCTCACAGGCAGTGTTCCCTCTAAGCTGCGTTAGTGTGAGCTAGCTCGCAGTTTTTTAGACTCCAGCTCACACATTTCTGTCTTCGCTCAGGAAGGAGGGCTCCAGAGCAAACTGATTTGTGCAGTAGCCAAATCGCTCGCTCACAACTTGAATGCCAGTAGCTCGCAGAGTAGAATTTTTGCTCACAGGACTCCATAGCTTAGAGGGAACATTGCTCACAGAGTGTCTGTTGTGGGGAGGGGGAGGGAAAGGAGTTTGTAAGCCGCTCTGAGACTCCTTTGGGTAGTGAAGGGTGGGGTATAAATCCAAACAACTCTTCCTCCTCCTCCTCCTCCTCCTCCTCCTCCTCCTCGGTATGCTGAGTATCTCACTCCAACGCTCTCCCCCAATGGAATTTAGAATGGTCTTGGATATAAAATATGTAGAAGTGCCACAAACCTTTCAGTGGCCACGTTCAGCCTCTGAAGATACCATTTTCAACACCGGAAGTCATTATGAGCCTTGTCTCAGATCTCCTCACCTTGCCACCATGTGACTGGCCGGCTTTTGCAGCCCTGTAGCAGCAGCAGCAGCTGTGCTGGTGGTTTGTGTCTCCAGCTTTCTGCCTTGCATCTGCCCAACAGATGCAATCAGCTCTCCCCCAGGATCGTCTGTGGTCAGGTCAGTGAATGAAAGGGCATGGAAGCAGGCGTGTCAATTTTGGGCTGGGAAATTCCTGGCAATTTGGGGGCAGAGCCCGGGGAAAGCAGGGTCTGGGGAGGAAAGGGACATCAGTGAGATATAATGCGATGGGCCGGCGGCCCGGGCAGGGCTCTTTTTGTAGCAGGGACTCCTTTGCATATTAGGCGGACACACCCCTAATGTAGCCAACCCTCCAAGAGCTTACAGAGCTCTTCTTACAGGGGCTACTGTAAGCTCTTGGCGGATTGGCTACATCAGGGGTGGCTCTTTTTGTAGCAGGGACTCCTTTGCATATTAGGCGACACATCCCTAATGTAGCTAATCTTCCAAGAGCTTACAGAGCTCTTCTTACAGGGGCTACTGTAAGCTCTTGGCGGATTGGCTACATCAGGGGTGGCTCTTTTTGTAGCAGGGACTCCTTTGCATATTAGGCGACACATCCCTAATGTAGCTAATCTTCCAAGAGCTTACAGAGCTCTTCTTACAGGGGCTACTGTAAGCTCTCGGAGGATTGGCTACATCAGGGGTGGCTCTTTTTGTAGCAGGGACTCCTTTGCATATTAGGCGACACACCCCTAATGTAGCCAATCCTCCAAGAGCTTACAGAGCTTTTCTTACAAGGGCTACTGTAAGCTCTCGGAGGATTGGGTACATCAGGTGTGTGTCGCCTAATATGCAAAGGAGTCCCTGCTACAAAAAGAGCCACCCCTGATGTAGCCAATCCGCCAAGAGCTTACAGTAGCCCCTGTAAGAAGAGCTCTGTAAGCTCTTGGAAGATTAGCTACATTAGGGATGTGTCGCCTAATATGCAAAGGAGTCCCTGCTACAAAAAGAGCCACCCCTGATGTAGCCAATCCGCCAAGAGCTTACAGTAGCCCCTGTAA
>NW_015177132.1:106059-108818 GCF_001447785.1 Gekko japonicus
ATTTGCATATCAGGCAACACACCCCTAATGTAGCCAATCCTCCAAGAGCTTACAGAGCTCTTCTTACAGGGGCTACTGTAAGCTCTCGGAGGATTGGCTACATCAGGGGTGGCTCTTTTTGTAGCAGGGACTCCTTTGCATATTAGGCGACACACCCTTAATGTAGCCAATCCTCCAAGAGCTTACAGAGCTTTTCTTACAAGGGCTACTGTAAGCTCTCGGAGGATTGGGTACATCAGGTGTGTGTCGCCTAATATGCAAAGGAGTTCTTGCTACAAAAAGAACCCTCCACCCTCCAACACAACCATTTTCTCCAGGGAACTGATCTGTATTGTAATTGCAGGAGATCTGATGAGACTGGGCAAAGCCTCTATTTTAGAGCTGGAGAACTGAGACCAGTTAGCTCTTATAGAACTATGGCTTGCCCAGGGTCATCCAGCAGCTGCAAGTGGAGGAGTGGGGAATCAAACCCGGTCCTCCCAGATTAGAGTCCACGCGCTTAACCACTACACCAAGCACCAAACCGCACACAAAGTTCCCTCTAAGCTGTGGAGTCTTGTGAGCCAAAATCCTACTTTGTGAGCTGCAGGCATTAAAGTTGTGAGCAGGTGATTTGACTGCTGCATCAATCAGTTTGCTCCGGAGCCCTCCTTCCTGACCTAAGACAAAAATATGTGAGCCGGAGGCTAAAAAACTGTGAGCTAGCTTACACCAACTCAGCTTAGAGGGAACACTGCACTTAACCACTACTCCAAAGGTGTATGGGTGTTATCTCCTTGAATGGGATGCCTCTCTTTGTCTTAACCTGGGAGCTGCCCTCTGATCTCTCCTCTCTCTCTCCTCTCCAGGCCTGTAGCTACATTGAAGCATTCTGGGGCCCAGCCCCCCGTATTGGGCAGAATAAATTTCAGCCGGCAGAAAGACTCCCACGTGTCAATTTCGGCAGTAGGAGCCGACTGGGGAGTCTTTCCTGCAGCTGAATGTCAATTTCGGCCCCATTATATCCTACTAGAAATAAGACCCGTTGTGGAAATAAATACAACGAGAGTTAGAAAGAGGCTCTGGGAGAGTGCTCTGGCTTTGGGCAAACAGTGTCAGTCTGCTTTTAAAACATGAACCTGGGACCTGCACACCACCAGAATACAGCAGGTTCCATATGCAACTGACATTCCAACTGCCTTGCGGGGGGGGGTTAACTTTTTTCCCCACCATAGAGAACAATGGAGGGGATGGGGCAACCTGTTTAGGGGTCCGTAGAATTTGACCCCCTGGTCCAATGTTCTTGAAACTTGGTGAGTATCTTGGGGAGAGGTTCCAGCAGCGACCCTGTAATATTGGAGCCTCTCCCTCAAACCAGCTACCCTCCAGCCCCCAGAATATACCCTATGTTTCGCTATTGACTTCAATAGCCCATAGCATATACTGGAGCCGATTCAGATAAGAGAATCTGAACCAGCCCACAGCAACCCAAAAGGGGCCCGAATGGGCCATTTTCAGGGGTGCATTCAGCTCAGATGAACCGAATGCACATCCCTAAGCCACGAAGCGGTGCATGAAGCGGTGCAAGGCAGCCAGGCGAGCGGGCTGGCACGTGAAGTGTGGCCAGGGGGCTGTGGGTCCTGTGGCTGAACCTGCAACTACAGAGATTTCTCCCCTTCTCCCTCCAGTGCAAGATGGCAGACCTCGCTCGCTGGCATGCGCCTGTGCCCTCATCGCCGAGGAAGCTGGCCGCCAAGGGAGAGAGAAACACAGCACTCCCTCAGCTTCCCCTCCCGGGTTTTTCCTTCAGCTCCCGCCTTCTCAGTCCAGCCTGGTTGCACTAATGCAGGGCACACACAAGCCACCAGTGGCAGCAGAGCAGCCATCTCCATCCTGTCTGCTTGCCCACCTCTCCTCCTTTGGCTTGTCTCCCCGGCTGAGCTGCCATTTCCAAGTCTGATAAGTGTTGCAGCAAAAAGCAGGGCGGTGGGTGGGGGTGTGACCGAGGAAAAGTCACCATGGAAGCAAGGAGTCAGCCAGAAAGAAAGAAATAAGGAGCCGAACAGGAGCCCACCACTTTCGCCGTAGTTCCCGGCACTCCACACAGCCAATGAGAGGAGGAGGGGATCCTCCTCCGGTTACTCGGAGTCAGTGACTGACTTCCACTTCCACCCACCCTCCACAACAGGGGAAACAACCCTGCTCCTGCCTACGAGTGTGAGTTTATTTTATTTTATCAGTGCCCCCTGACTTGTTTAAAACCCCCGTGAATTAAGAAATACTGGCTACGGGCCTGGTCCTCTCTCTGTTTTCGCATGGACTTCCACAGAGACACATCTCTCTGCAGATCTCTCCTGTAGATGCAATACCATCTACAAGCTGGCCATTTGTGAGAGGGAAAGTACTCTCTAGATTAGACTTCTCTTTCTCTCCTTTCGACTTCGACATGAACGTGGACTGAATCTACTTGAATAAATGTAAGTTTGCCTCTCTTTTTTTGTGATATACTTCTTGGGAGATTTATTTTCTGCACTCAGCATCATGCTTCTATGACTAGGCAGAGCTCGGCTATATTAACCAAATATCCCAATTATGGATGAGCACAAACCCTTGAGATCCCTTCCAGTCCTGTTTCTTTGTTTCAAACAGCTCTACATATACAAAATGCAATGACTGCTCTTCTCCACAAAGACACAGTATGATCGCTGAGGGTAAATGAGGAAGGAAGGAAGGAAGGAAGGAAGGAAGGAAGGAAGGAAGGAAGGAAGGAAGGAAGCAAG
>NW_015177132.1:109588-117492 GCF_001447785.1 Gekko japonicus
AGGAAGGAAGGAAAGGAGGGAGGAAGGGAGGAAAGGAGGGAGGGAGGGAGGGAGGGAGGAAGGAAGGAAGGCTTTCACATAGGAGCCGCCACTACCACTGCCACCAATGAGGTGAATAACATCGGGGTTAAGGATGGCCCGGGAAGATCTGCCACAATTTCTGCGTGACCGATACCACTGGATTTACCTGGTTGGGATCGGCTATAGGACAACATCTTCTCCTTAGAACTGTCTGTTTACCATCTTGGCATATATCCGGGGGCCATCTTGCTTTCAACTGAGTACTATTGTTGTTGTGATTAATGGTTATTAATGTCTTTATTGCTTTTACCTTGTTTTATATGGGCTTTTGCCCCTTGTAAGCCGCCCTGAGCCCGCTTTGCGTGGTGGGCGGGGTAAAAATCCCAATAAATAAATAAACAACCTCCCCTCCTCAAGCTCCACCCCCCCAAATCTCCAAGTGTTTCTCAACCTTGTTTTCTTTTCTGTCTCTGTTTCTCTCTATCTCCGTTCTTTCTCCCCCCCCCCCCCGTCTTACATGCGATCAAAACACATTTGGGTTACATGCCCCCCCCTTTTCCCACTCAACAAAATAATAGCTGACAGCGGCGATGCGACGAAAATTACAGCTTCCGTACATTTAAAGTTAATGAGTCACTTGCCATAAATATAAAAGTGGCTCAACATATTTTTTGGGTGGTGGGTAGCCAGCAGCCTGTTATTAATCCTTGCCCTGTTCCCCTTGATGCACGGCGGCGCGCTAATGGGTTTGCGGTAAACAGAAACAGTTTAAGGAAATTTTGCTGGGGAAATGCTCCAGTACGGAACACCTTCTTCGACTCGACTCTAGCAGCCTCTCTACCACGATCAATCAAGCCCTGGTCATAAAATGGGAGACCTGGGCCCGAAATGTAATTTTAACCTTGTTCTCTAACGGAGCGGTGCCGGAACCTCGGCCGCCATCATGCGTCATACTAAAACAGGGAAGACACAAAGAAATGGGTTATTTAGGAATCGAAGGCAAAGGGGAATGGGGATATGATAGGCACAGGAGAATGCCACTAAGATCGCAAATAACAAAGGGGAGCGCAGTTGACGGGAGGCCAAGGAGCATAATTAAGAGTAACGAGATGTAGTTGAGCACGGGGTATCCCAAAAGCCCAAATGCATGAGTCACTTTGCCTCTGGAAAGCAAACTGAATTGTAAGCACTAAAGCAGTCTTCTCTTGGACCTTCGGAGTTGACAAGATGACCCAGTAAAAGAGATATTTTTTTTGGCATGGGAACCATGCAAAAGGAGCTGCGGTGGCTCAAGTGGTTAAGTCGCTGAACTGCAGGCTCTGGAAGGTCAGTAGTTCAGCGGTTCAAGACCCGGGTGCCGCAAGACAGGGTGAGCTCCTGTCTCTAGTTCCAGCTCCTGCCAACCCAGCAGTTCGAAAGCAAGAAATTGCAAGTAGATAAATAGGGACCACTTCGGTGGGAAGGTCACAGCGTTCCGTGCGCCTTGGTGTTTAGTCATGCCGGCCACATGACCACGGAAACGTCTTTGGACAGCGCTGGCTCTTCGGCTTTGAAACGGAGATGAGCACCGCAACCCTAGAGTCGGATTCGACTGGCTTTCGAGCAAGGGAACCTGAAAAGTACTCGGAAACGTTGAGTGATTCAGCAGGGAGTACTTTATTAGAGCAAGAACAAGACAGAAGATCCCGGCACGCAGGCCGGTATATATACACAGAAACCCACCACCAAGACACACCCCCTGGTCACCCTATAGGTTATTTACAGTGGCCGAGAGTCCCATTGGCTCTCGGCCGCGGACCTGGCCCTCTGGTTGGTGCGGGCTAGGATCTGCTCCGCTATTGTTCTACAGGAACAAAGCTCTGGGGTTGTGCTTGACCGCATGGCCCAACGGTCGCGCACGTGGTAATGGCGGATACATTACAGAACCATTACCTTTTTAACCATGCAAAAGAGCCAGTTTGGTGTAATGGTTAAGAGCTTGGACTTTAATCTGGGAAAACCAGGTTTGATTCCCCACTCCCCACTCACAATCCTCCCCGGTTTTCACCACCGTTAACAATTTTGCGTCATCCGCAAATGTAGCCACTTCACTGCTTACTCTCAACTCCAAATCATAACTCTAGAACCTGAAACTCTTGTTGGCCTCTAATGATGTTTTTATAGTTGCACCCACCACGGCCAATGTCTTCCCTGCTTGCAAGTTTTGCATTTCCAATGATATTTTTCATGTACCTGACCAGTTGTAATGGCAGCATTCCAGTACAGACTCTTTCACGGGTTTTACAAAATTAAAAGCAATAAAGAAAAAAACAACAGCATTTCCTAAAAAGTGTGCTGACCAATGCATGAATAAATTCTTCATATCCTGGTTCTGTATTTATTTCTCTAATGCAGAACATTAACATTTTATCAACAAATCAAGGAGAAGACGTTTGCACACAGAAATCAATTTGCCCAGCAACTATCCCACAAGAGTCCCTTGCAATTTATTTTTGCCTATAAAATGCTTTTTAGATCTACGTTGGTTTCTCTGAGCAGACAGAAAACATGGGAGCCTTTTCTGGCAACCCTCATAAAAACAGCCACACAGAGATGAATAAAGATTTTTTAAAATCTACGGAAAGAAGAAGTTGCAGCTTGGAGGCAAAAGGGCAGAAAGTTTTGTGTTGTTCAGTAAGAGATCTGTTCCCAGACCAGGAACATGGATAACAGAATTGGGGAAGTATCAAAAGGCAGGACCGGGGGCTATGAGAAGAAGAGATTGGATTTATACCCCACCCTTCGCTACCCGAAGGAGTCTCAGAGCGCCTGACAATCTCCTTTCCCTTCCCCTCCCCACACCAGACACCCTGTGCGGTAGGTGGGGCTGAGAGAGCTCTCTTGAGAACTGCTCTTTCCAGAACAGCTCTGAGAGAACTGTGACTGACCCAAGGTCACACCAGCAGCTGCATGTGGAGAGGAGGAAGAAGAAGAGAAGAGATTGGATTTATACCCCGCCCTTCACTACCCAAAGGTGTCTCAGAGTGGCTTACAAACTCCTTTCCTTTCCCCTCCCCACAACAGACACCCTGTGAGGTAGGTGGGGCTGAGAGAGCTCTTGACAGAAACTGCTCTTTTTCAAGAACAGCTCTTATCAGAACTATGGCTTGCCCAAGGTCATCCAGCCAGGAGCAAGTGGAGGAGTGGGGAATCAAACCCAACTCTCCCAGATTAGAGTCCCCGCACTCAACCACTACACCAAACTGGCTCTGAAGATAGCAGCCAACTTGATTCTTAACAGCTGGGGTCAACAGGAGCAGGATAGAAACTTAACCCTCTGGGGAAATTACTTCTGACCTCAGCAGACTCAAGCTCCTTAAACAAACCCTCCTAAGATATTGACCATGGAATAGGCAAGCCCTGAACATCACTCCTGGCTCCCAAGACAAAATTGTGAAGACTGTAGCTTTTTACCTCCCAGTCTGGTATGTGTGTATGTGTGATTTGTGTGCATAGTATAGTAGTTATAAAGTCAGATTGGGAGTGTGGGGAGGGTCCAGGTTCCAATCTCTGCTCCACCACGAAGCTTAGGAGGGATCCCCATTTTCCTCAACAGGGACTCAAACTGCCTTACTTCGTTCTCCTCTCCATTTTTATCCTTGCCACAACCCTGCGGGGTAAGTTAGGGTGAGAGCGTGTGACCGGCCCAAGGTCACCCAGCAAGCTGCCGTGAAAGAGCGTGGCTTCGAACCTGGGTTTTTTGCGATCCCAGGCCGACACTTTAACCACTGCCCCACACTGGTTTTCCCCAAATGCATTTCAGCAGTAGTTTAAAAACAGGTGGAAAGGGAAGGTGGAATTTTGGGAACACATTGGGAACTTTCCATTTCTCCCCCTCTCCTGACCCGTCTAGGGCCTTGAAGGGGAAATCTGCAGAGTAAACATCAGACTTGAAACAATAAATGGCCATTACTCTGAAGCGAACAAAATGAGGTATTGATGGCATGCTTTATATGCACCAGAAATATAACTCCATCAGCCTCGGTTATATTTAGGTTTCAAATCTTACCACCTTCTGTTGTTTACCCAGCACAATTGAGAACCTAGCTTTAAAAAAGAGAGAGAGAGAAAAGGAAAGGAAAAGAAAACAGAGAATTATCTCAGCTTTAAAAGGAGGTTTTACAAGCTGCAGCGGGGAATTGCAATGTTTTATGTGAAATAAGAAAATTCCTTTATTGTACGAAAAACAAGAGAATTCATAATCCGTCCTGCTAATCATTCGGAGGGCTACGCATATACTCCCCACAAAGCATACAGCAGTATTCCCTTCATGTATGTTCGGAATAAGGATGGGCACCAACTGGCTGACGGACGAAAGTTTGTCATGAATTTTGGCTGGTTCGTGGTTTGTGAAGTGATGTTCGTAAACTGAAGAGCCACCACAAACTTCCATGGACTTTGTGCAGTTTGTGGCGGTTCTTGAATAATAGAAAGCAGGGGTTTACTTCTTCATGAAAAACAGCGGGGAACAGGAACCAGGGTTTTAATGGTTCAGAGCGGTCCCGCCACTGAGCTGTTTGGGAAACCCCTGCTTTCTGCTCCCCACAGAAAGCCTCACGGTGCAGAAAGCAGGGGTTTAAACTCAGAATGGTTCATGAACAAATACGAACTGGGTCAGTTTGTGAACCAGTCTCCTAGTTCATATGGGTCCGTGGTTCAGCCATGAACCACGGGCCGAACTGCAAAAATGTGGATTCGTGCCCATCCCTAGTTAGAAGCAGGTTGCTTCCATATATCCCATGGACAGTTTTTCAAGGGTATCTCATATTTACAGAGATACTGTTCCTTGGTAGTTACAGGTCAGTTCACATGATACCCAGCATAGTGGTTTCCTTGTGTTTAGAAGCCTCCCATTGACTGTTGCACCTGGCAGTTCTTGCAAAATCACAAGCACGAGGCCCCTATCCAGAGACCTCTGTGCCAGGTCTTCCACTTGCCCATTCTCATTCTCTGACAAGGCTAGCAAGGTGGACTCCATTTGCTTAGAAGCCTCCGGTTGACTGTAGCTGCTAACAGTTTTGAGAGCTGCCTAAGTGCCACCGCTGCCACTTGCACACTCATTCTCTGCCTCACAGGAATGAGATATTCATTATGATTTCTTTGTTCCTGTCTGCTGAAAGGTAGCTGGCCCTGCAAGAGAGGGAGTGGGTGAATACTGGAGGCTGTCTTCCAGCTCCCTCATCACCACTCATCTTCTCTCTTTAGGAGAGGGGAAGAAAGAAAGAAGCCTCTTATTCATTTCAGCTGGGGGAGGGAGAGGCTATATAAGGTGACTGGCGATGGTAGCAAAAAAAAACCCCAGAAGAGGGCTGTAACAACTGTCAAAATGACTCCTTTGTGTTTTTCGACTCTTTTGTGTTTATAAGACTGTTCTGTGAATCAGTCCCACGTGAGCCAGAAAGCCCTTGGTTCAAATCTTAACATCACCTTGAACTCACCGGCCATCCTTCGGGGAGTCTAAGGAAGAGGGCCAGTCTGGTGTAGTGTTTAAGAATGCAGCCAGCTGGGTGACCTTGGGTCAGTCACAAGTTCTCTCAGAGCTGTTCTCTCATGCGCAGTCCTCGAATGAGCTCTCTCAGTCCCACCTCCCTCACAGGGTGTCTGTTGTGGGGAGGGGAATGGAAAGGAGTTTGTCAGCCACTCTGAGACTCCGAGTGAAGGGTGGGATATAAATCCAATCTCCTCCCCCTCCCCTTCCTCCTCCTCCTAAATATTTTTTTTTTCTTGCCAAAATTGAAGCATTATTTCTCTAAATCTCTAAATGCAGACGTGGTCTCCTATCCTAGGTGGTGTTGCTATATTGGCAGGTAAGGATCATGGTTTCCCTTGCAAGTGTGTGTGTGTGTTTACTGACTTCAGGGCTGGTGCACCAAGTGACTAGGGTTGCCTGTTTTCTTTTTCTGAGAGTAGGATCACTGATCCCTCCAGAGCAAGTTTGGTGTAGTGGTTAGGAGCGGTTAGGAGTGTGGACTCTAATCTGGGGCAACACTGATAGTAGAATCCCAGTTTCAGGAAGCTGCGTTGTTGTTCAGTCACACAGTCGAGTCCGACTCTTCGCGACCCCATGGACCAGATCACGCCAGGCCTTCCTGTCTTCCGCCGTCCTCTGAAGTTTGCTCAACTCCATGTCCGTTGCATCTATGACACTGTCTAACCATCTCATCCTTTGCCATCCCCTTCCTCTTTGTCCTTCAGTCTTTCCCAGCATCAGGGTCTTCTCCAGGGAGTGCTCCCTTCTCCTTTGGTGGCCAAAGTATTTGAGCTTCAGTTTCATTATCTGGCCTTCCAGGGAACCGTCAGGGCTGATTTCTTTTAGGATTGACTGATTTGATCTCCTTGCAGTCCAAGGGACTCTCAAGAGTCTTCTCCAGCACCATAATTCAAAAGCATCTATTCTTCGGCGCTCAGCCTTCCTTATAGTCCAACTCTCGCAGCCATACATGACTACTGGGAATACCATTGCTTTGATTGTACGGACTTTTGTTGGCAGGGTGATGTCTCTACTTTTTATTATGCTGTCAAGGTTTGTCATTGCTTTCCTTCCAAGGGGCAGGCGTCTTTTAATTTCGTGTCTGCAGTCACCGTCTGCAGTGATCTTGGATCCCAGGAACGTGAAGTCTGTCACTGCTTCCATGACTCCCCCTTCTATTTGCCAAGGAGCGATGGGGCCGGGTGCCATGATCTTCGTTTTTTTGATGCTGAGTTTCAAGCCAACCTTTCCGCTCTCCTCTTTCACCCTCAGCAGCAAGAGGCCCTTTAGGTCCTCCTCACTTTCTGCCATCAGAGTGGTATCATCTGCATATCTGAGGTTGTTGATGTTTTCCCCAGCAATCTTAATTCCGGCTTCTGAATCATTCAGGCCAGCATTTCGCATGATGTACTCTGCAAATAAATTAAATAAGCAAGGGGACAATATACATCCTTGTCGAACTCCTTTCCCTGTGCTAAACCAATCAGTTGTTCCGTATCCAGTTCTAACTGTCGCTTCTTGACCCTTATACAGGTTTCTCAGGAGACATGTGAGGTGGTCTGGTACTCCCATCTCTTTAAGGACTTGCCGTAGTTTGTTGTGATCCACACAGTCAAAGCCTTTAGCGTAGTCAATGAAGCAAATGAAGCAAAAGTAGATCTTTTGATGAGCCTGATCTGGAAGAACGGGGCTCGGAGGAGAACTATAGCACAGTAGCATAGACGACAGTCCCTAAGCCAGTTTGGTGTAGTGGTTAAGTGCGCGGACTCTAATCTGGGAGAACCTGGTTGGATTCCCCACTCCTCCGCTTGCAGCTGGTTGGATGGCCTTGGGCAAGCCGTAGTTCTGACAAGAGCTGTTCTTGAAAAAGAGCAGTTTCTGTCCGAGCTCTCTCAGCCCCACCCACCTCACAGGGTGTCTGTTGTGGAGGATTCCCCACTCCTCCGCTTGCAGCTGGTTGGATGGCCTTGGGCAAGCCGTAGTTCTGACAAGAGCTGTTCTTGAAAAAGAGCAGTTTCTGTCCGAGCTCTCTCAGCCCCACCCACCTCACAGGGTGTCTGTTGTGGAGAGGGGAAGGGAAAGGAGTTTGTAAGATGCTCTGAGACTCCGAGTGAAGGGTGGGGTATAAATCCAATCCAATATATCCAATCCAATAAATCCAAGAGCCAGTTTGGTGTAGTGGATAAGTACGGGGACTATAATCTGGGAGAACCGGGTTTGATTCCCCACTCCTCTACTTGCACCTGGCTGGATGACCTTGGGCAAGCTGTAGTTCTGACAAGAGCTGTTCTCGAAAAAGAGCAGTTTCTGTCAGAGCTCTCTCAGCCCCACCTACCGCACAGGGTGCCTTTTGTGGGGAGGGGAAGGAGTTTGT
>NW_015177132.1:118761-123810 GCF_001447785.1 Gekko japonicus
GAGACTCCTTTGGGTAGTGAAGGGAGGGGTATAAATACAATCTCCTCCTCCTCCTCCTCTTCTTCTTCTTCTTCCTCTTCTTCTTTTTCTTCTTCTTCTGACAATATCATAGACAGATCAGATGTACCACCACACCTGCAGTTGAGCTAGATTTTTGGTTCAGCACAGACACCCTGAAAGTCAACTCACTGTCATGTTTCTCTGGTAGAGAAATAGGGTTTCTAGCTCTGGGTTGGGGGTGGAGCCTGAGGAGGGTGGGGTTTGAGGACGGGAGGCACTTCAATGGGATATAATACCATAGAGTCCATCTTCCTAGGCAGTCGTTTTCTTCAGGTGAACTGATCTCTGTCGCCTGGAGATCACTTGTAATCCCAGATCTCCAACCACCACCTGGAGGCTAGCAGCCCCTAAAACAATGTACATATTTACAAGGGTGGCACACAGCAGCAGCATTAATCGTGCCTGCTTCTCAACCATCGAGTACTTAGTTACCCTTCATATTCTTCTTTCTCCTTCAGCAGACCTTATCCTTTTTATATGCCTCAGGCCCTCCCTGCAGGTGCTTCTTTTCTGACAGGAAGTAGGATCTGACTCAACAGCCAGCCAACCCCTAATAGCTTCTTAGAGTCAGTTTGGTGTAGTGGTTAAGTGCGGGGACTATAATCTGGGAGAACCGGGTTTGATTCCCCACTCCTCTACTTGCACCTGGCTGGATGACCTTGGGCAAGCTGTAGTTCTGACAAGAGCTGTTCTCGAAAAAGAGCAGTTTCTGTCAGAGCTCTCTCAGCCCCACCTACCGCACAGGGTGCCTTTTGTGGGGAGGGGAAGGAGTTTGTAAGCCGCTCTGAGACACCTTTGGGTAGTGAAGAGTGGGGTATAAATCCAATCTCTTCTCTCCTTCTCCTTCTTCTAATAATAATTCTTCTAAATAACTTCTAGTGGGTTTTTTTCCTAACCAGAAATTCCAATTGTCCCCTTTTCTCCATCCTAAAAAACTGAGAGGGTGGCTTGTACGGAGATGTCAGGCTTCTGCTGAAAAGAGAGGGAAAATGACCTTTTGGGGAAACAGTGAGATCCGGCCCTCTTAAACTCTCCCAAGTGTGCGACTTGGAACAAAATTCAGAAACATCCCAGGAAATAAAAGGTTCTCTTCACTCGCATGGGGCTTATGCGCCTTTGCTGTTCCCCGGATCAGCATCTTCAATCAGACTGATCCATGCGGATGGATGCAAACAAAACGACGACAAAAGCCAATATATATATATATATACGGGAGCCCTCCAGGAATCTGTTTGGCATTCTTCGAGAGAGACGCGTGCATCCAAACGGAGGCCTTAATTTATAACAAGGTTTTAGATCCCACAAATAATTTATTAAGATACAGAACATTCATCCTGCGGGGATTTGGAAATAAGCTCGTCTCCTGTACCGATTGCACATTCCGGGCTCCGAAACGGGGAACGAAAAGAGTCGCCAAAGATTATTAACACAGCTGCAGCATCATAATCGGCGCCGAAGGTGGCATCCAGCTGAGACAATCTCAGCAGGTCTCCTATGAGCTCAGCCGGAGGGAGGCTTCCCGTTTGGCACAGCTGGCAGAGCCGATGCCCTGTGGAACAAACAGCATCTTGTGTTTGGCGTCCCCGACAAGTGAGATGCGTTTCGTCTCTCCCAGCCAGAGTTTTCGCATTCAAAGAGGAAATAATGGATCGTCGAGCGCCGCTCGCCAACCTCGAGCAAAGGGATCGGGGGTCCCACGCTTCCATTTGTTCACGTAGCAGTGAATGTGTGGAAGAAGACAGCTGGGTTTCAATCGATAGGTCGGGATGCCAATCTCCAGGTGGGGCCTGGAGATCTCCCAGTAGTACAATGGATTTCAATGGCAGAGATCTGTCACCACGGAGAAAAGGGCTGCTTTGGAGGGCAGACTCTATCTCTTTATACCCCTGTGAAGTCCCTCATCTCTCCCAAATCCTTCCCTCCAGAGCCACTTTGGTGTAGTGGTTAGGAGCCCACAGGGCTCTTTTTGTAGAAAAAGCCCAGCAGGAACTCATTAGCATAATAGGCCACACCCAACAGCAGGAACTCATTAGCATATTGGGCCACACCCCTGACAGCACAGCTCATTAGCACATTAGGCCGCACCCCCATGTTGCCAGAAGTGTGCTCATCCAGCCACACCCACCTTTTGCTGGTTATTCTGTTGACCTTGTTTGTTGTCAAAACCCAGGGCTTTTTTTGTAGCAGGAACTCCTTTGCATGTTAGGTCACACACCCCTAATGTATCCAATCCTAATGAGTTCCTGCTGTTGGGTGTGGCATTCAAGTTGTGAGTCAGCGATTTGGCTGCTGCATACATTAGTTTGCTCTGGAGCCATCCTTCCTGAGCGGAGACAAAAATGTGTGAGCTGGAGGCTAAAAAACGATGAGCTAGCTCACACTAACTCAGCTTAGAGGGAACACTGCCTGTGAGGTAGGCGGGGCTGAGGGAGCTCTTTCGAGGACTTCCCTTGAGAGAAAGGCTCTGACAGAACTTGTGACTGGCCCAAGGTCACACCAGCAGCTGCATGTGGAGGAACGGGGGAATCAAACCCGGTTCTCCCGGATTAGAGTCCGCACACTTAACCACTACACCAAATTTGGCCTGCTTATGAAACTGTGTGAATGGAGTGACGGGCCAGGCAGAGCATGCTGTGTGCAGTGGCTCGAGCGAGAGAGAACAGCCCATCGCTTATGTAAGGGGCACAACATGTGCAGAGCGCCAAAGGTCAGGGTGGAGGAGGCCCGCTGAGTCAGGTGAGCCGGAGCTTGCAAACCTGCTGACCCAAATGTACACGGCTACTCTCCTGCCTGCCTCCCTCAGCAGCGCGGGGACAATTAAATAAGAAGCCAAGCCAAAAAGCAAGGATGCTTCATGGGCTCCCTGCATGCAAACACTGCCTTGTGTAACAGTCTGGATGGATGCAGGGGGTGAGGCAAAGGTCAGGGACGAGAGCAGGCATTCAGAAAAAAAGTGTGCTGGGTTTGCACACGGCAGAGGCGGGGGCTGGGGGTGCATCTGTGCGCTTGCACATGTGGAGGGGGTGATATTGTGGGTGGTTGGATGCCGTGGAGCTCAGAGCAACTTTTGTTGTTCAGTTGCACAGCTGAGTCCAACTCTTCATGTCCCCATGGGCCACATCACGCCAGGCCCTCCTGTCTTCCGTCGTGTTCCGGAGTTTGCTCAACTTCATGTTTGTTGCCTTGATAACACTGTCTAACCATCTCATCCTTTGCTGTCCCCTTCTTCTTTGACCTTCAATCTTTCTGAGCATCAGTGTGTTCTCCAGTGAGGGCTCCCTTCTCATTTGGGGACCGAGAGGGATTAAAATGTGGAATTCGCTGCCAGTGACATGATGATGTCACTTCTGTGTGATGTCATCATGTTGGGGACATCCCTTCCCCCCCCAGAAACGTCCCCCCCAAAGTCCCCCACGGGGTATGAGGAAAGACCTGGCAACCATATGGAGAGTCAGGGAAGAGCAGTGGTCCATCTAGTCCAGCATCCTCTGGAGGGCCAACAACAGGACATTGAAGCAGAGGCCTTCGTAAGAACTTAATAAGAGCCCTGCTGGTTCAGACCAGTGTTCCATCCAGTCCAGCCTCCTGTCTCACACAGCGGCCAGCCAGTTCCTCTGGAGGGCCAACAACAGGGCATAGAGGCTGAGGCCTTCATAAGAACATCAGAAGTGCCCTGCTGGATCAGACCAGTGGTCCATCTAGTCCAGCATCCTGGCTCACACAGTGGCCAGCCAGTTCCTCTGGAGGGCCATAAACAGGACAGAAAGACTGAGGCCTTCATAAGAACATCAAAAGAGCCCTGCTGGATCAGGCCAGTGGTCCATCTAGTCCAGCATCCTGGCTCACACAGTGGCCAGCCAGTTCCTCTGGAGGGCCATCAACAGGGCATAGAGGCCGAGGCCTTCATAAGAACTTCAGAAGAGCCCTGCTGGATCAGACCAGTTTCCTTTAGCCAGCACGGCTTGTAGCTACTGATAGCCCTCTCCTCCATGCACCTGTCTAATTTCCTTCTAAAGTCGTCTATGACTGTGGCCATCATTGCATCCTCTGGCAGCAAATCCCATGTTTCAATCACTTGTTGTGAACAGAAATATTGCCTCTTGTCCGTCCTGAATCTACTGCCAATCTGCTTCACACAGTGGCCTCAAGTTTTAGTATTCTAGGAGGAGGAGGAGGAGGAGGAGGTGGAGGAGTGTACTTTCGAGGACTGCTCTTCAGAGAACAGCTCTCAGAGAACTTATGACTGACCCAAGGTCACGCCAGTAACTGCATGTGGAGGAGTGGGGACTCAAACCCGTTTCTCCCAGATTAGAGGCTGTGCTTCTAACCACTACACCAAACTGGCTCCATGCCTGGAGGTTTTGTAGGTAGAGTCAGAGGAGGGCAGGATTTGGGAAAGCGAGGGACCTTAGCGGGGTATAACGCCATAGAGTTCATCCTCCAAAGCAGCCATTTTCTCCAGGGGAACTGATCGCTGTCCTCTGGAGGTCGATTGTAATAGCAGGAAACATCCAGGCCCCACCTGGAGGCTGGCAACCCTATGCTTTGGGGGGAACATGCACCTGCATTGTCGCTTCCATGTTCCTGGGAGGCCTCCCATCCCTCCGCTGATGTAACGCTCTTCGGCTCGACGCGAATGTCCCACTTTTGTGCTCTGCCTGTATATGTGTACGTCGTCACTTTATTACCAGAGAGAAAGATAACCCATTTCCAATCCATCTACCCCAATACCGCAAGAAGGCAAGGCAATAACAATTATCTCTGGCCTTACATTTTCTCCCTTCTCCAAAGAGCTCATGTACAGTAATGAATTGTAACAGCTCTGTCGTGCGGACTTCTCTCCCATATAATTAATGTCCTAAGATATTCTATTTACTGGTGAAGCCGTTTGAATGAAGAAGTGATTACTTTTGGAGTAAACAGAGCAGCTAACCACATTTCACGAGCAAAGAAGACAGCCGTTCCCATGAAAGGCAGCCCTTCTAAAAA
>NW_015177133.1:0-18059 GCF_001447785.1 Gekko japonicus
CCCGAACAGGAGACCGAAGAGCGCGACACAACAAGAGGACCTCTCTGTCCAAACCTGCTCGGGCCCCAGAAAGGGATAGTCCTGCCACTGCACTGCAATGTAGTATTGCTCCATCTGCATGGGATGAATGCAGACCACACGGTGCAAAATATTGGCACCATGATACAGAGTAGCCTGAGGGAGTTGATGGGCAGCAGCAATATGGTCTGTAGCTACATAGTCATGGATGCCAGCATGCTGGCAGCCATGAAGGCTGAGTGCCTCAAGGGCATTG
This sequence comes from Gekko japonicus, assembly GCF_001447785.1. Taxonomy (NCBI): domain Eukaryota; kingdom Metazoa; phylum Chordata; class Lepidosauria; order Squamata; family Gekkonidae; genus Gekko; species Gekko japonicus. The sequence continues at coordinate 275 of NW_015177133.1, forward strand.
TCTGCCTGACACTCATGCTTTACCTGATGGTGAAGGATGCTCTGGGGCTGGGGAGCACTGTCAAGGCCACCTGGGACACTGCCACCATCAAGATGCAGTCCTTGCTGGAGACCTGCTGATGCCTGACTGTCTACTTCTCGTGCAGCATAAAGTCTGCCCATCTGCTGGGTGAGAGGCAGGGGTAGGGGGGTGAGCCTGAATGCTGGCTCATTCTGTAATTACCCACTCACTGGAACTCCACCTACACCATGATTGCGCATTTGGTGGAGCTGAAGAGCTTGAGGACATGCACCATGCAGGATGTCATCTCCTCCATGACCCTCCTGGACTGGGAAAACGAGCTCACCATCACCTCCAATGACTGGCTGACCCTCTCCCAAACAGTGCATGTTTTCAAGCTCTTCTGGAATACTACCAATGTGTTCTGCACCAGTGTTCCCTCTAAGCTGAGTTAGTGTGGGTTGGCGCACAGTTTTTTAGCCTCCAGTTCATACATTTTTGTCTTAGCTCCGGAAGGATGGCTCCAGAGCAAACTAATTCATGCAGCAACCAAATCTCTCGCTCACAACTTTAATGCCAGTAGCTCACAAAGTAGAATTTTTGCTCACAAGCCTCCATACCTTAGAGGGAACATTGCTCTGCACCCATACGGACAGCCTGGGTCAAGTCATCCCCCTGATTCAAGGGCTGGACCAGGCACTGGCCTCCACACTGCAGACAGGCCCTGAAGGGACAGCTGTTCTCCCAGTCATGCAAGGCTGCCATCTGGCCCGACCATTCTTGCATGGCCATGAGCCTCCCCCCCCGCCCTCCCACCAGTGTCCAGAATGACCTGGGAGACATTCTCAGCCCCCACTGCTGCAATCTGGACCCAGCCAGGGTGTATGAGTTGCCCTTCTTGAAGGTCAACCTCCTGCTGCTGGGCTACCCCTCTTTGGACCTCACAGGGTAAGATCCAGTCCTCCTGTTGTTCCCCTGCATGTCCCCCCATTCCTTCTCCTCTCTAGGTGATCCAACATGCAGCATGCAGGTTACACCCTTGGTGCTTGGGTGAGAGGATGGCCACCTCTGCCAGGTGGGGGTGGGCTCCCTCACCTATCACATGCATCAACATGTTAAGGAATGAGATTGATATTTTGCTTTATGAACTATATTTGCTGCTACACACACAATGGATTGTGCACACACACATAGGCTCAGAAAGCTATATAAGTCACCTGTTGTGATACTACACATAGAAGGTGCCTGCATAAGCCTTAACACGTGAATGAGGTTTTAGCTACACAGCTGCCAGCCTGGTGAGGAAGCACACATCTCCATTATTGTCAGCAAAACAACTTGAGAAGAAGAAGCCCCCATTGCTGAATTGTTGACAGTCCTGTATGCCACATCTCTGCTTTATTTCTACATTGGCATTTCCTGCCAGATGGACCTTTGATGACCAGAGGAATGGCCAAGCTTCATCTGCACTTCAAGGGAGCATCCTGACACCAAGTTTTCACACTTGCCCAGATGTCCTCCTTTGAGTTAGGTCTTAGGTTACAATATTGCCCAACCCTCTAGGTAGCCACCCCTCACTACACACAACCAATAGGATTGTTTTGGGGACGGACTAATAGGTAGGTGTGTCACTGTAAGCCCACACGCCTGCTATGGTGTTTTTATGAACTGAGTTACTGTACCTGATGAAGTGTGCCATCGCTGTACCTGATGAAATGTGCGAATGACAGACTGTGCCAGAAACTGACATGCTGTGAGCACCCAATAGGGATACTTACCAAAGACTGTGTTCCTGTAATGGTGGTTTTTCCTGAGGTGTTCCCATGTCCAGCAAACACCATTTCATTCTAAGCACATGGCCACAGCAAGCAGCAGACTCCATTTCGTTCCAAGCACATGGTCACAGAAAGCAGCAAACGCCATTTCAGAACAACCGCATGGTAACTTACCTCCTGGGGGCCCCCTCCCCCTCGCACCAACGGATAGCAGGTACTCACAAAGACCCTATTCAACCTGGCTGCATGGACATGAGTCAACCATCTACATACGAATACCCCTAGCCCAGGTGTCTTGATTGAGTTAGCCACTAACTCTCAAATTGCCCGCCATACCCCAGGCCCTCCCAGAGAAATACAGTAGCCAATCCCTGACCTTTTGGCTATGACCGAACACAGCATCACAAGGGGAGGTCTCCTGGCCCCAGCCCCTCCTCTGACCCTCTCTGATATAATCAGAAACGCACCTCCAGTTCGGTCTCTTGAGCATTCTACCTGAAACCCCCCAGCGCTCTCAAACTACGCCCTCTATTTAACCTGCTTTACCCTTCAATCCAGCTTTCTATCCCAAATCCTTCCCATCCCTCTCTTTGTTCTAGCAGTGCACAGCTAGAACCTCTTAGCACGTGGTCTTAGCTGGTCTGAGTCCATTCGCTATTCTTTTCCATTTTCTCCCCATCCTTACCCCTTCGCTTGAAGTTTGGAGCCACGCAGAAGCAGCCAGGTAATTATACCCCAAAGCATCAACCAAAGTTACCTGCAAATTGCAACTGTGCTTAATTATTCTCTCTGTATTTCCTAGTTCTTGTGTGTTGTGATTGTTGTGTGTTATTGTGTGAAGTGAGCCAGTAAACTATAATTATTTTAAGGAAGTCTGCCTCAGTCTCTTATTGGGGACCTCAGAATCAGTGCCATCCTCCGTAAACAATCCTGATAAACTGTTCCAATTGTTTCTCTTTGAGAGCAATTCGGCTAACATCACGAGGTTGGCACAGTTGCCACCCACCCAAAGGACCACCTATAAAAGGTAAGGACCATTAACCTGGCCCTTCCCAGCTAGCGTCCCCCGCAACAACCCCTGTCTGCTTTATACTCCTTTTTTGTCCAGCTTGCTATACCCAAACCCTTGCCTCTACTTTGATCTCTTGATCTGCAGTCAAGAGACCCACATGTGCTGGCTGGTTCTGGTCGTGTGTTAACTTCCCTAGAGTTCTACTTCTTCCCATCCATTCTTCATTGGAACGAACAAGCTTCAGGACAGATAAGTATCACCCCTCATCACCCCCACCTGCTAATGCAAACGTGCTTATTTTAATACTGTATTTCTAAGGAGCTTGATTGAATGTGTGAGAACATTAGTATTGTTTGTATGTGATTTATTTTCTTTAAGTAATAGACATTTATTTTAACAACACCAGCCTCGACTCCTTCTCTGGTAACCCTTTGGTGGGAACAGGACCTTGGTATAGTTGGCAAGCACCCAGTCTAAAATTTGCCAATTGCTGTAGATAAAGCAATTTGGCTAACAACACTCAGTATTGCCAAATTTATTCAGCTCCATTATACCCTATGGGGACCATCCTCACAGGGTATAAGGAACCCCCCCACCACCACCTTCTGGAGTCATGCTGCAGCAGTATCACACTCCCTCCATTGAAGGGAAGGCAAATTGTAGCAGAACTTTTACTTTACTGAACAGTAAGTGCTGCTGAACTCAAAACGAGCTCCTTTCCCCCCTCAGTACACAGCTGATCTTATATTTCCCTCAGCTGGCATTGGCCAATCAGAGAAAAGGAGCATCCTGTCACTCAAGCTCAACATTCTAGAGCAGAGTTTACTATCCACCTCCCTTCTCTGATGCTACTGCATTAGGAAAATAGTGTTTTAAATGTAGTCCATCACACTGCACTTTCCTTCAGGACTTTCCAGGGTGATGTACAATGGTAGTCAAGGCCTTATCTTCAGGATGCTGTGTGTGTGTGTGTGTGTGTGTGTGGGAGAGAGAGAGAGAGAGAGACTGACTGACTGACTGACTGACTGTTTGGCAGTGCCATCTAAGGTTGCCAACCTTCAGGTGGGAGCTGAAGATCTCCTGGAATTACAACTGATCTCCATACTACAGAAATCACCTCCTCTGGAGAAAATGACTATTTTAAAGGGTTGACTCTCTATCATTATACCCTGCTGAGGTCCCTGAGCTCCACAAACCCCACTGTCCCCATGCTCTATTCCCAAATCTTTAGGAGTTTCACAACCCAGAGCTGGCAACCCTAGCCATCCTAGGCAGAGTTATACTCTTCTCAAACTTTTGAAGTCAGGGTGGCCCTGTTAGAATACTGTCTACATGATAAGACAGGTCTGTTCTCTGTCTCCATTGAATTTTTATCTTGATCTGGTAGTAGGGTAAAATAACCTTATAAAGAATCAAAAATGGATGAGCTAAGGCAGTATGACAACAAACAGTAATGCAATCCCAAAATCAGGGAATATTTTGTGCATGACACAAATTGACCCTGACACTTCATGAACATTGTAAACCCTGCCTATCATTTTGACTGTTGGCTTGTCTGCTTTCTCTTGTAAACAATAAAAAGCGATGATCTTCCAAAGTCTTTGTCTTGCAGTTTCATTCTGTTCCCAAGATGGCATATTTGGGCAAAATATATTTTTAACAGTAAGTATATTCTCTGTATAAACTTCAAAAGATTAACTCTCCTCCAGGTTATTTCATTGGGTATTACCACAGTCAAAACACAATTTTCTTTCATGACAGTTATGATATTTCTGTATCCAAAGGAAAAAAAAGGTTTTCCTATGGTATATCATTTTAATTTCCTCTTGTATTTATAAATCAGGTTATTGTTTTCAGCCTACTGTTTGCTTTGAGTGTATTTTATACACATTCTAGCTAATTTTTCACAGGGAGCTATTCAATACAACTCATAATAAAACAGGAAGGCACCTTAAATACCAACACAATTTATTTCTTTATATTTTAATACAATTTATCATTTGTGTTAGTCTTTAAAGTGCCCTGGGAAGTGCTACTTGCCCCATTGGAGGCTCCCAGTATACTGATGGGGTTTATGCAGGTTTCCCCAATGGGACCATTAGTGTTTTCCTAGAGCTGTTTCAAGTCAGAAAAATGGCATGTGGGGAGGCTTAAGCATCCCTATATGTCATGCTCATGATCCAGATCAAGCCTCACATGTCTTAGTAAAGGTAAAGGTAAAGGTTCCCTTGCTCGAAAGCCAGTCGAATCCGACTCTAGGGTTGCAGTGCTCATCTCCATTTCAAAGCCAAAGAGCCAGCGCTGTCCGAAGACGTTTCCGTGGTCATGTGGCCAGCATGACTAAACACCAAGGCGCACGGAACGCTGTTACCTTCCCACTGACGTGGTACCTATTTATCTATTTATCTTATCTATTTATCTTAGAAACCATTAAAACCATTAAAACCAATCATGATTTCCCAGGTACCACTCTAAATGAAATTCAACAGTCTCAAAAACAGGAAATAAAAACATTCCAAAATATTCCAGATTTCCATCCTCAGTTCTCATCTTTTTTTCCCCTTGAAGCATTTTTTTTAATCCCATGATTATGGAGCAATCTTTGGCAGCATATATGGGGCTGCAGCACCCTCTGATGTTCCCTTTTATAGAACTCTCCCAGTAAGAGCCTCAGAATAAGGCAAGCCTTTCCCATGGCTTTTTGGGATTGGTCTGGGCCTTTTCCCCTGACCTTTGCTCTGCTGGCCCAATAGAGGATTTCCTGGGGGTGGGGTGACCCCAGACTCCCCTAGTGACCTCTCCTTATGGTCAGGTCTTTGGTGAGTGAATGGAGTCTGGACCTCCCTGGTTGGGCACTCCCATCTCCTGCCCTGCCTTTCTCTGTGGTTTTAAAAGACTGCTCTACCTACCTGCTAAGGCTCTTGGACTAGGGTTGCCAGCCTCCAGGTAGGGTCTGGAGATCTCCCGCTTTTGCATCTGATCTCCAGCTGACAGAGATCAGCTCCCCTGGAGAAAGTGGCTGCTTTGAAAGGTGGACTCTATGGCATTGTACCATGCTGAGGCCCCTCTCCTCCCCAAACCCCACCCACTCCAGGCTCCACCCCCAAAGTCTCCAGGTATTTTCCAAGCCAGACCTGGCAACTCTACCTTGGAGGCCCCAGTTGCAGCTGGCCTCTAGCATGTTGCCCCCCCAGCCAGAATAATGAGACAGACAACGGTTTGGAACAAAACAAGGGCCACTTTATTAACAATTTAACTGAACATTGCTGTAACAACAACTAAGCAAGCCTGGAACAGGCAAGGCAGGTGTAACTCCCTGACCAACCCCCTTGCCCTTGCAGGGCGGGTCACCCAGCTCTGATCGTGAGCCAACTCTCTGGCTCTTGACCAGCAGCCCAGGAAACTGGTTGCCCTCTAGGAGCACCTATCCCTGAAGCCTTCCAACCTGCAGGGAGGAGCCTGACCTAGAAGGTTCCCAGCGGAGGTGATCGCCATTCCCCACCCAGGACCCTGGAATCCAAAGGCAGTTCCTGATGACCCCCTGTTCCCTAACGGGATATCCCGTAAGGTGCTCACCATTTCCATTTTCTTGCTTACACAAACCTGCCAAGTGACCAACCTATTTAAATGTCATCCACCCCAACATCCCCTCAGTCTACTGCCCTCAGTGTAAGGTAGGCAAAAACACCCCACCCATTCAACCAATCTGGGTGGAAGCGAAAAATTCCTACCTGGCCCCATTGGTGACCAGCCTCAGCCTACACTAAGAACAGGGCAGGCGGGTGGGCGAGCATGCGGCGCAGCTGCCAGGCAGGATTGGAGCCTACTCCCTTTTTTAAATTAGCCAGCTCCACCCCCGCCTCATCAGGATACCTGGCATCCTGCACTGTTGCCATCCTGATTCTTCGGGGTGGCAAAATAGCCCCCACCCACCAGTGAAGTTGCTGGGTGGGCGAGAGCTTCGTTTGTCATGCCTGCCCCTGACCCGGTGCCTGGGAGCTCTGAAACTGAGGACTCTGTGCCTTTAAAAACATCGGAGGCACGGGAGTCTTTGCCAAACCTAAGTACTGGAACAGATGAGCACCAGCCTACAGAACAGCCTGTACCTGAAACCGATCAGGCAGTGCCTGGCCCCAGCAGCACACCACCCGATTCTCCACCACCTGTCGACCGGCTGAGGGATCGGAGACACCGGGACTTGGCAACCAGACGCAAAGAGGCACACTTGCGCAGTTGGAGATCAATAAGCCTGGAGTTCTAGCGGGACCAAGGACTTTGCGAGGCAGTGCTAATGAGGCACTAATGAGTTAACAACCCAGCGAGCTATTTGAATAGGTCGCTGACTGCTGGCTAATCGTGCTAGCAAACTCGTCCTTCGGACCAGAAGCTCTGCACCTCTGACTCTGTTCCTGATATCCGGCTACTGACTGACTTCCTGGTTCCTTACTCCAGTCCGTGTTTTCACAACCCCCTGGCTCTTGATCTTTGGCTCTGCACCCTGACTTCGACGCTTGCCTATCTGGACTGACTCTCGGTAACGCTCTGACTACAGCCTGGCTTTATGTATTGGGACATTTTGCTCTGGTTGTTTTGCTCTCTCTCTGGTTTGACTCTCGGACTGGACTGTGAACTCGCCCTCTCTGCCTTGCCCCACTGGCCCTGTCGTGACACTGTTACCTGAGCCTGCCAGACTCTAAGGCCACCGCTGAGGCATTTCTGAGTGTGACCTCACCCTTGCTCCCTTTCATACCACCTCTGGCTTGGCTGCCTGCCCCAGCAGTGCCTGACCGAGGCTTCCCATTACCAGCATCTCTTCTGGAACAGGCAAGTGGGGGGTGAGTGAGGTTGCCACCCCCAGACAAGTGGTTAGACAGCTTCATGGGGATGAGGTCCATCAGTGGTTTACTAACCATGATGACTAAAGGGAACCTCCATAATGAAGCAAGAAGTCTTTGTTTACCAGTGCTAGGAGGCAGTATAAGGGAAGGCCTTGGCCTCTTTGACCTTTTTGTATGGTCCTCCAGAGAAACTGCTTGGCCACTGTGTGAATGCTGGACTAGATGGACCACTGTGCTGATCCAGCATAATTCTTATGTTCTTAAGTGTTGTACCACCTGAAACATCCACTCGGGCCATGAGCAGACCCTGGGTATGCAGCATGAGCTCCTATGATTGGTAGGTAAGGCAAAGATCTGGGTTTGTTTGTAGTTTGACTTCTAGCTGTTTGCCTTTACCTAGTAAGTAGAGTACTATTCTTTGCTTGCTGTATTTCAGCTTCCAACCTGAGCTGCTGATCTTGAGGAATCCAAGCTAGAAAGCAGACTTGGTTGGGACACCCATAGCCCTGGCTTGACCTTGATATTGTTCCCCTTCCACCCTCTTCCTCTCCCCCAATCATAATTTCAGCAGTGATACTTTCATACAAAGAACTTGATGATCCTGAACATTGATAGTATTTTGTAAAGCACCACCTAATTTGAATGAGTCATTTTTTTTTACATTTAGAGGATGAAGGTTTGCTTCACTAGGCAATTTCATAATAACACTACACCAATAATAAAAAAATTGATAGCATTCTTTGCCCTTAAAATAAACAGCAGCTAGCTCAAGATAATTTAAGAACATAAGGACATAAGAGAAGCCAATGTTGGATCATGTTACCGGAAATCCTCTGATGAAGATTATCCGTTGCCAAATCTGTCTTATCTACGACAGGGGCTTAAAATGGGTTCTTGGGCAGCAATTTGTATACAGAAACAGACAGTGCTTTGTTCCCCATAAAGAGACAACACACCTGGATGTTTAAAGAATAAATGTTGTCTTTACTAAGTAATATAGAAATTCGCAAGCATACAAAACTGTTTCACACACACAAACGTACAAAACCCTTCAGATACATTAGAAATGGAAGCATTCAGTATAGAAAATAATAAACTGTGACTAACAGGGAAGTAACACACAAAAGGATGCAGAATATACTTATCTGATTCCAGAAGATGGAGTTGATCTTCCCAATGAAGCAAAACGGGAACAAAAGATCTATCTAGAGGGATTCCACGCCACACTGATGGACTCAGCCACTACATGTGGGCTTCTTGGATGCGCATTCCAAGAAGGCTACATGAGAATTACCTGTAGCAGAGCTTCAGTTGCCTAGATGGGGGGGGGGAAGTCTAGCTAGCTTGGTTTCTAGCTGGCACAACTTAAGTTACAGAAAGGTGCGGTAAAAAGGCGGCTAGCACCAGACAAAGGGTGCTGGGCCCTTTTATCACCTGATTTAGGGGTTGGCCTAATGCCAACCTCCTGTCCTTGGTCCGCCCCATGTCCTTGTACCTATTGGGTCTTGGAATGTGACGTACCTATCTAGAAGGAGTGGGTTAATATTCAAATCTACCCTATACTTCAATGGAACCATTTGGCCAAGGTGTGAAAGTTGTCTCACCATAGAAACCTTTTGTAGTGGAGATGCTCTGGCTTGATCCAGGGAGTCAACAGGAAACCAGTCTCTTTAAGATGCAAAACCAGATACAGGGTTACGTGTTATCCAGAAATCCATTCATGGTGGTAAACCTGTTGTTTCACAGAGTTCTCCTTGCTGAGCATAATGGAGAATGCCTTCTTGTTCCCAAGGCAGGATGGGTAGGTGAGTGTGTGTCCTCGTTAGCATGTTGGTACAGGCAGCACATGGCACAGCAGCTTGCAAATGCAGACATAGCATAGCAGCTTTCAGGTGCAAACAAACCATACAAGCAGATCACACAGCATTCCAAAAACCCATACACAAATGCAGAAACATTGCATACATTCAAACATCAGCATAATACAAATAAAATGCATTTAAAATCTCATCTGCTAACAGACACCCATGAACAGAGTAAGCTCAAACAAGAATTTACTACTATCAGCACTAAGCAAGAGCATTGCTACTCAATGGCCAATAGCACCCAGTATGGCCAGTGACATAATCAGCTTGTAGAGCATGTGTTTTGCAGAGCACATTATGTATCACCACCTGAACCACCATCACCGCACTGCTCCCAGTGACAACTGCCAATAAGGACCCGGAGTCCCCTTTCCACTTGACTGCTCTTTGTGAATAGTTGCATGCAGTGCCCTATGCACCATTATGCTGGCAATGCTGATTTATTAGTTATGTATTGCACCAGTATACCAAAAGTTCCTTGATGATGGTGTGGTTTCTTGCTCATTTTTCTGGAGCGAGGATTGCAAAATAATCTCCAGTAAATGCGTTTTTGATTGGATTTAAGTCAACATACCTTTTTCTTTTTGTAAAAGAGGCTTTCATTTTGTTAGGAATTCCTGTCTTATCTGAGAGAATGTTTGAAGAATGGTGAGTAAGTAGAACATGTTGGAAAAGGGTGTTCGCTATGACCAATACAGAGCATCACTTGCCCCAGACTGATATATTTTCCAGTGATGGGTTAAATAATACTGTTGCATAAACTGTCTTTATTAGATTAACAAAATCTTGAGTAATTCATATTTACTTTGCCCAACAATATTTCAGTTATGATGACTGGCCTATGTGCCCCTTATCTAAGATCAGCAACTCTAATGTATAACTGAAGAGCACGCTGTGGAATCTTCTAAGTGGTTTTTCGGTAAATGCATTATACTTCCTAAGGTAATGATTTCCACATCACTGCAGAATACATTTATAAAACTAATCTTTTAAGGACTGGAAGCCAGTGAACTGAATAGCCCCCAAAAGAGCAGCTAGGCTTCTAGTCATTCCTGTGGCTGCATGTTGCTATGTATTATTAATACTAAAGTTGTCATACCTTTGAGAAATTGAATCAACTTCATTTTTAACCACTCACTTGAACCAAAATGCATTGATTTGTTCAATTTATGGTGAACAGTGAGTCTATTTTGGTGGTGGGGATCAAGCACCATGTGCTGTGCATCTGTTATGACTTGCAATTCTTTTTGCTTGCCTATCTCCAATGGAAACACTCATTTTAACTTGTAAAATTAATTTACCTTATGATGCATGGATCCAGAGTATCCTATATGTATGCCTGCACTGCACTTCTGCTGGTACCTACTCCAATGCTTGGACATGAACATGGATGACTTGACTTTTCCCAAGGAAGTTAATTTATAGTCTAGTATAGGGATGCCAGACCCGACCCCCCCCCAGTGGGGGCAAGGATCCTCTGCTACCAGGCAGCACCTCTCCATTGCCAATCAGCTGGCCAGCAGGGGGGGAATTATCCCCCAAACAAGGGAGGAACACCCAACATTTCAGCAATGTGCCTACGTGACTTCATCATGACCCAGAAGTGACGTAGGCACATCGGGGATGTTGGAACGATGCTCTGGTTTTGGGGCAAGTAGTGAAGAAGTCAGGGCCACATCAGCAGTAACAGCAGCAGAAGAAATCAAGGTGTTGAGTAAAACTTTTATTATTATTATTATTTCCTGATACTGATGAGTTTTGCCTATGGCTTTGTCACGGGTCTATTATAATCAAGAAAATGCATTCATAAATTAAAAACATTCATGAGACATATATAATCAATAAAATACATTTATATCAGGAAAGACTTTTTCACATTGTAGGTTCCTGTTTTTTAACTTTAATGTTTAGAGAAATTATTTTCTCATGAATATTTTTAATTTATGAGTGTATTCCCTTGATTATAATAGATCCCCTGACAAAGCCATAGGCGAAACTCATCGCTATCAGGAAATAACAACAACAACAGTAATAATAATAATAATAATAATAATAATAATAATAACAACAACAACAACAACAACAACAACAACAACAATAGATTTACTCAACACCTTGATTTCTTTCGCTGCTCGTTTGGGGGGGGGGACTCTATAGTAGAAGCTAATTCTACCATACAGGTTTTGCCCAACAACCAGAGCATTATCCTGATGTCCCCACGTGACTTCCAGGTCACAATGGAAGTCACGTGGGCTTGTCGCTGAAACATGTAATGAAACTCCCAGCTCCTGGTAAGCTCACCCCCCTGTCCCCTGCCGGCTTCCCAGAGGGACCTGGAAATCCTAGTCTAGTGTCACACTTGACTATAACATTTGCTCCATCTCTCTCTATTTACCAGGAGAATCTATTACCTGGTCCCTTTCTATGTGAAATCAATTTTACTCTTTTTCCCTATTTGTTCCTTTTAGGTATGCCCTGTTATATTTTAGGAGGTGTGAATTGCTAGCATTTTCACCCTTCAGGGTTTAGCTCCGTCACCATTTCTTCAACTTAAAGAACCATCATACTCTTAACTTTTAAATCAAATACTTGTGCATACTGAAAGAACAAAGCACACAACAGGTAGTAGTGAAGTGCCTTTAAAACATGTACAATGTTAGGGGGGAGTTTGTAAAGTGATCTTTGGTATAAGAGTACAGTTTTTACAATCATATGCCTATTTTCATCTGTGACATATTGCAGTATGCATTTGAATCATTATTTGTGCAGCATTTATCCTCTCAGCCAAAAATGAAATGGAGAGCTATTCACTAGGCACTAAAAACACACACTAGGGTCCTTCCTAAAGACTTACAACCTAAAAGGGCCCTTTATTTAACACCACTTCATAGCTCCTCAGGAAAGATTAGGAAAGGGGAAAAATACAATAAGCACAAAGTAAAATCAAACCAAAATAAAGAGCTGACCAAAGGAATAATGACAACATATATTGATAGTGACTGGCCTTAAGATTCCATTCCATTTCCTTTCCTGGTTATAGAACCTGTTATATTGGGGGAGGGGCTGGTGAATTATTTGTTTGTTGTTCACAGGGAATTAATATAGTGAACAGGATGACAAAAGCTCCAGCAAATAAAAATGAAAAATGTAGAGGCAATATGAAGAATATCAATCATGGGCCACATAGTAATTTTACAATACTTGCTATTTGTATTGTGTGAAAAACTCACAGGAAGCCAAAGTCAGGAAAATGGAGAAGGAGCACAGGAAATGGAGGACAGATGCAGTCCCTGTGGTGTCCAACATAATACCACATAGAGCAAAGAAATGTAATAAATGGGAACAATAAAAAGATTTGGATCCATGGCTATAAAGAACTCATTAATAAATGAAGGTTAGAAGTCAGAAGAAAAGATCTAACTATTTGAAAGACGGCAGAAAGATCCCTGTAGGATTGGGGAAACAAAGACCTTTAAAACAGAGCTGAGCAAATTTATTAAGGGCATGGAAAGTTTTCATCTAGGGTTTTAGGGTCAGTTTCAATGGGGCTGCATCTCCTGTAGACCACCTTTCCTATGTACCAAAGACAGGACCATAGCCAAGATTTTTTTAATTTGGGAGGGCCTTTAAAAAAGTCAGGGGGCACTCCGTACACACCCCTGCACACACCCCCAAGGGAGCGCCTAGGCTGGATGGGAAGTCAGGGGGCCTTGGCGGTAAGTCAGGGGACCGGGCCCCACTGTAGCTACGGGCCTGACCAAAGATAGCCAAGAGCTTGATAAATCTTAAATTTATTTGGCCTCTAACACAAAAGAAATGAAGACCTATTCGTAGGTCCACAGTTCTTGCAAGCCTAGCTGACATCATTTGGGTTGACCTTCCACCACCAGCAGCTTTCTTTCTGTCTGTCTGTCTGTCTGTCTGTCAAGGTTTCAGTTTTGTTTCTCTTCATTTTACTTTACTGTTCACCTTGCCATGCTATAGGGGGGAGGGAATTCCTGAGGGGAGTGTGTGTGGGTTGAGTGCCTGTCTGTAGTAGCCATAATTATTTCTCAAGTTGCACCCCTCGGCCTGTTCTCATGGGATTTGGCCTTGGAGACTCTTTCACTAGGCTGGAGTAGATAAGACCCCATATATCTGTCAGGGTTGTCATAGAAACGCTAGTAGCCAAATACTGAGGTATGCATGGGGTGTGGGGGAGCATTGGGTTTTACCTATAACCTCTGAATTTTGCGCACTTTCTTTAGTTCTGACAAAGAACCAGTTCCTATAAATAAGCATATATCTCCTTATATATATTTGAGTTTTCACGTCCCTCTTGCCTGAACGTTCCACATGCCCCCACAGCTTTTGGCTGCCTGATGTGTCACTCACCAGGGGCCTCTATCCATTGGTGGCTGCGTTGCCTCAGTCCCGCCCTTCCCTTTCATCTTGCACCATGATGGAGGATGATGAGGTTTCTGCTGGGACTGAAGCTGCCCCACTTGAAGCAAAACCTTGCTCCAGCCTTCAACGGGCTGCTTACGGGGGGGGGGGGAGAGGAAGCGCAGCCAAGCCGGGAGCCCCCTTTCATCAACCACACTGCCTGCCTCTCCCTCACCCACCACTGGAGCACAGTCTCACAGCCACACACACACCAACATGGAGCAACACCCACACAGAGCTCTTGTTCCCGCCCCAGCTGCTGCTTCCCTTTCCTTGGCCGGCCGCACTCCCGCTTTGCATTGTGCCAGTTTCGGGGGGGAACGCAAGCGGGATGCCACTGAGGCAACTATGCAGCCAATGTCAATCTCCTCCCGGGCCAGCCTGTCCTGTAAAGCGCCACTTCTTCACTCTGTGCCGCCAGCCTCGGAGCGCGCCTAGCAAAATGATGCTAAAAAGACTCCTCCACCCCAGGCCACTTGCCCACAGCCTATTTCTAGAGCTCATTGTCTCCATTTCCACAACGGGTTTTCTTCCTAGTCTCTAATAAAGCATCACTGCCAAAAGTGTTGTGGAGAGTGTTTTAACTGGGAATCTGACTCTTTCTTTCTTTCTTTATTCTTTCTTTCTTTCTTTCTTTCTTTCTTTCTTTCTTTATTCTTTCTTTCTTTCTTTCTTTCTTTCTTTCTTTCTTTCTTTCTTTCCCTGACTGAAGCCATTTGGCTTTTCTATTATAGGCCCAGGAGATGACAGAGCATGTCACAGTAAACACTTAAAATTTATTTATTTCATTTACAATACAAAAACAATATTTTTACCCCACTTTTCTGCCCTCATAGGGCCAATATTTGTGATGAAAACTCTAAATCAACAACAAGGGCCCCTGTCACACGGGCAGGAAACTGCAGAGGAGAAGTGTGGCTGTTTGCCCCGGGGCAAACTAACATGCAGTAAAGCGATCAGACCTACTGTGGAGGTTCTGTGGAGGTACTGTGGAGGTTCCATGGCAAGGGAGAGGTGCTGATCACAACACAGGCCTGCGCGCAATGAAGAAGCGCGCGGCGCGGCGAACTAGTTTTCTTTTTTTGTGTACACTACGAATGCGCATGCTCCGTTGGGTGCGTGTGCGCATCCACGGAGACGTGGGGGGGGGGAAACCCTTTTCCGCAAGGGGACATGGGCGGGCGCCGGATACCACCGGAAACGCGATCAGACGCCCGCCCTTGCCCCGCAGTTTCTGGAAACTAGTACCTCCAAGGTACTAGTTTTTTGCTGCGCTTTTTCGGCAGGAAGCCTCAGTTGTGCCACGGAAGTGCTACGCTTCCCAGATGTGCTGGTGAGATCGCGACCGGAAACTCCGCTTGTCTTCCGTATCTCTTGCGTGGCTAATGTTGCGTGTGACCGCAGCCTAAGATAGGCATGGAGCATGCCAACATTTACTTCACTGCTTCCATGGTCAGTGCAGCTGACACTCCCCCCCCCCCCCTTAGCTTAATAAAATTTATAAAAGTTCTTGTTAGTTAGCTCACAGTTGTGACAAGTTATAGTTACAAAGCTTTGGGGTCTCCCATTTCTTCTGAGCTGTGACATGTGGGACACTCAGAATTACTCTTTAATGCAGTAAGAACATGAACATTGGCTGCACTTGATACTCAACAAACTGATTCCCCCATGGGGATCCTATATTTACCTTCTCTGTCATGGCTGCCAGACTGCTCAGTCCTTTGTTAAATGAACCTAAGCTGGTACTAGGGATGGCATCCCCCAGTTGGGGACAGGGAATTCCCTGGTTTGGGGGCTTCTTCTCTGCCGCTGGCCACTGGGGGGAAATTCGACCCCTAAATGCAACATAATGACATCACACAGAAGCAATGTCATCATGTTGATGATGCCACATGTTGACGCATTGCTGTTTTGCCCAAAATACCAGAGCATCATCATGCAATGTCATTGACATGATGTCATCATTACATCATATACACATTGCACGCTCCCCCCCGCACTTGCCTGCCACCAGTTCGATCAGACATGGCAACCCTAACTGGTATTTCTGGGCAGGTAACCTAATCACCTCACTCTTCACTGACTTTCCCATATTTGGACCTTTCATTCCCCTAAATTCAAAATCTACCAATGAGAACCAAGACTCCATACCTCCAAACCTGTGGTTCCTATAGAAAGGGTGCTCTAGACCAGTTTTGTAGTTGGTTTCTGGGTCCTGCCTGTTACCACAACATCATGGTTGATCTACTCCTTACTCTTGCTGAGTAGTTGGCTCCCTTGCTGGACCATTACATTTTTACTCCACATTGGATTATTTGTGTTCTTCTCTGGAATCTCCCACTATGGTGTGGATTTCCCTTGGAAGCCTCCCTTCCCTCTGGATAGGGAATTTCCTTCTTCAGGATCAAATATACTTTTTTTGGCCATTTTCCATTTTCCACTCACTTATTTCCCCCTCAAATCTCCCTGAAAGAGACAAAAATTCATAGGCAGGTTGGCTTCTGAAGCTTTATTGATGCACTGCATATTTCATTGCTTGCAATTCTTTGACTGTTCCATTTTTTGGCATTTCCGTTTTAGATTTCTCTTCTGATCAGGGAAATAAAAACCTTTTCTTTTCTTCATTGGGTTTTCTTCTGCTGTTGTTCCAAGTTGGGACACTGATATACATTGAAAAGTTCTGCCCAGACTAAGTTAATGGCCATGGGAAAACATGTTTAGCCTGACATGCAAAGGAGACACTCTGAGTGTTATGGCCCCACACATGTACTCCTATTTGGATAACTTTTTGAGCTTCATGAAGCAAAGGCCTATTAAACATCATTCATTCATTCATTCATTCATTTAGGAAATGCACTATAAAACAGACCTCAGACCATGTTGACCAGAAAACAGCTAAAATATATATTTAAAATCCTCAATTAAAAGCCTAGGTCATCATGAACATTTTGATCTGGTGCCTAAAAGACTGTACAAAAGCAGCAGGTGAGCCTCAAAAGGGAGGGTGTTCCAAAGACGAGGTGCCACCTGAGACAATGCAGCCCAATCATCTCTAAACCAGGACTTGTGAGCTTGTATCTGAGAAAGTAAATCAAACTGATACTGTGGGTGGATTTTCTGGTCCTGTGGACTATGGTGGGTATGATTCCTAGGCCTGTTTCTCATGCTTTCTAAGTATTTTGAATTGAAAACCACCTTGAATGCCAGGACTGGAAGTCAGTATATTAATGTGTAAAACAGAGGTGTTGAACTCATTTGTTATGAGGGCTGTATGTGACATAAAATTCACTTTGTCAGGCCAGGCCACGTGTGCCATAAAATGTAAGGCCAGGAACCAGATATATAAACTTTATAAAGGACACACAGGCAAACTCAATGAATGATTATTTCTTACTCAAAATATAATCATGCTTAAAACATTAACACTCTTACAGTATTTCCTTAAATTATCTCCCTAATGCCAACCCAGAGGTCGATTCGGGGGATTGCAGGGGATCGCCGTTCCCCCTGGTGAGGTGCGGGGGGGTACATGATGAAGCCCCACCCCCTGCTTCCGGCCGCCCCACTTCCGGCCCTCATTCAGCCAGGAGGAGGCAGGAGCAGAGGGAGGGTAAGTTGCTTCCTCCCTGCCTCTCCCTACCCCTGCCTGCCTGGGGCCAGGGAGGGCCTTGGTGGGGCTTCCTCGCACTCCCGCTGGCCTTGCAGGTCCACCGCCGGGCCCCTCATGGGGCTCGGCAGTGAAGCCGCAAGGCCGGCAGCAGCTGGGACCGTTGGGGGCCGGGGGGCTTTTGCGGGGCTTCCTCGCACTCCCGCCAGCCTTGCAGGTCCACCACCGGGCCCCTCATGGGGCTCGGCAGTGGAGCTGCAAGG